>NC_053409.1:18511975-18731975 GCF_016859285.1 Xiphias gladius
TTTTTTGAGGCTTGCTTTGATAGTGCCAGTGAAGTGCAGATACTTTTTTTGGTCTTTGACCTTTTCTACAGGTGACTTATCCTTCATCCTCATTAAGGGCTATCACAGTGCATCAGACAGCAGGGAGTGGAGCACAGGACCACAGTGAACCAAGTCATCCACTACTAATTCTTGTTTATAAATCGAGATTACTTGCAGTATGTGTTATAAGAAGTATAGGCAGGGTGTTAATGCAAACATAAGGTGTGTATGTAGAGAGTTTACCAACACTAGGCAGTTTTCTTTATGTATTTCTTCATGTGTCTGGCCCTTGGGTGAATTAGGTGGACCCATTATCTGGCTCTCTGACTTTAACTACTTCATGTTTTATTTGAATTGGTATCACAGTGTTACCTGTCACACCTCATGCTGTGTAGAAAACACTCATCACTAAAGACACTACTACCTGGACAAGTATTGCATGTTTCCCCAAGTATTTAAGTTGTACCTGATAGCCAAGAAATCTTGATGACCATACTGGTGGGATTGCATGTTTTAACCCATTAATTGCAAATCCTACACTGTATTGTTGAGCATTTTTTAATTTATAGATTGATTTCCTACTTTCCAGGCAGCTGCTGGTTTCTAATAATCCCAGTAAGGTTTTGAAAAGTAACTTGCAGAGTGTCGAAACGTGATTGTGAGAGACATTCAGTCTCCCTTTTTTTCCCCCTTTTGTCACACTTGCATTATTGTGTGGTAGTTGCAGTGGTGATGCAGTGAGCAGGGCTATTTCAAATCTCCCTTGTGAATGCTTTCAAAGAAGCTCTGTCATCTTAGTTTTGATCATTGGTTCCCCATAAATGTATTCGGAATCTGCATGGGTCATAGAATCAACGTAGGACGACAAACATAGATGTAATGTGAAGCATAATGTGCATTTGGTAATTGTGGTGAAAAATTTTGCTATTTGGTAGCCACCTCTTAAATCCCAAATCTTGAAATGTTTTCAGAAGAAGTTGAAAGTACCAAGTACCAGTCCAGCTAAGTAGGGATGCACCAATCCAACTCTTCTGATACCCCAACTCAGAGTATCTGCTAATACCCAGTACCAATGCAATACCAGTGCTCTTTTTTTCCAAATTTAAAATCGTATACCTCACTCTGTGGAGCTTTATCGGAATAGTTTTATTTTTAAGTAACATGAGACCAGGGATAGCTGTGGCATTAAAAACTGAGTTGGAGTCATGTCGTCACTGATTGAGGAAACACCTAATTTAAAATGACAAAGAAACTGTAGTCGATGTGGATCGGTTATGTCTGGCTAATACCCGATCTCAAAATGAGGTCAATATTGGCACTGACAAACAGTCTGGCATATTTGGTTGGTGCACCCTTATAACTGAGATGAGTTTTCACCAGTCCAAATTCTCAATTGCATCACCCCGTAACTTAAAGTGAACATTTGGTCATCTTCATTTTTCTGTAACGGCTCACCTCGTCTCAAACCAGTTTCATGTCACTCCAAGTTGATTTTCTTAGATACAAACAACCAAAGGCTGATGAAAAGATGGGGAATTGATCTAAAAACACAAGATTCAAAAAATGCTAAGCACTCGTAAAGTTTTAACACTATCTAAGTTAATGGGCCTAAAATGCGTTTGTTTTTTTGTTTTTTTTTATTAAATGCCAGTGTGTTCCTTAACTGCCATTTTGTCTGCTGAAAAATGACACTAACCTTGTATAGAAAGAGGCAGACAGCCAACCGTTAGACAGCTGACATAAAGAGGGTCTGGATGCCAGTATTTAAGTGGAATGATTATACCAGTATGAATACCCGAGTATTTATCAGTAGTTGTGTTAAGATTTACTTTGTGTTGAGTGCAGCTCACTTTAATAGTGACAAACCAGTGTTGTATTTTTAAACTTGACACTACAACTCTGGCACAAGGTGAAGGGCTGACTGGCTTTTAGTGTGGGTTTGGTAGTTTGTTAGCAGCCCATTTGTGCAGTGTGTTTTTGACACATTTTTATCTCAACATATATGAGCTGGATAGAGGGAAGGCAGTCTGTATGACAATTGAATCTCCTTCTCATTCTTTAATTCTTGTCGTTTTGAGCATTAACCAGTGAAAAGACTGGATTGGTTTTTCACTTCAACACACTCATATTTATTGCCTTTCATTGCCTTGAATGATGATAGATGGTGTTGCTGGCCCGTCATGGTTTTACAGAGCATGCTCTGTAAAACCTTTCGATGGCCGAGGCTGTGTGATGTCCCTTCCTGTGGTGAGCCTGTTGGAATAAGTGGAATCAAACTTATCTTTTGGACATCAGTATGGAGTGCATTTTCAAAAGCTTAAGCTTGTTCCTTTTTTTTTTTTTTTTTTTTTTTTTTTTTTTTTAATTTTTAATTTTTATTATTATTTTTTTTATTGTGTGTTTGTGTGCTTTTTTTCATTTTCTCTCTGTGTATGATAAGATGACATTACAGGAACACTATTATTTAGGACCACTTGACTTATTTTTCCTCACTCCAATGAAACCTGAAGGTCAATTGTGTAGTGGTGTATAAAATGCTGTTTGTTTGTTTTTTTTTTTTTTCCCTCTTTTATTCTGTATGTAAACCAAATGTAAATGATGTATTATACTGAGTGTGCCAACCCCACTCTATCTAGAGCCAGGCTCTCTCTAAGTGCCAACGCTGTGGTCATCATCAAAAGGACCACCACCCAAGATGGTCCCCCTTTTTAAATAAAACACACCAGAGACTAAAAGGATAGACGATTAATTACACACAAAGACTTTATTCTGTATTTAAGATTGAAGATTTAAAAGATAATCTGCTGTTTTTTAAGAAACTGTAATTATAATTGCATGAGCTGTTTATTTTGTGTTGGAAGTGAGGGCTTGGATGTTTTCATTGAAGCAGAGCCCTTGATGAAGGGGGTTCAATCAGTTGGTTATTATCGATTATTGATTTACATAACTCTTGCCATATTTTTTTTTTATGTGTTTCATGTATTTGTTTCAACCACTGTTGCCTGATCCTCATTCAAACATGAACATGACTTATGATCATTGCCGCCTTCTAAGAGAGAAACATAATGACAAGGTATCTGTTTTAAATTGAAATAAATTTGTTCCTATACTTGCTGATGGTGTGTGTGTTAAGTGGGTTTCATGATTCTGTATGTGGTAAAAGTCTGAGGTAACTCGATATTTCTGAGGTCTCTAAATATATTATGACTAGCAGTTTTATGATGTCCAAGATAATACCACAGGCAGCAAAGTTCCTGTATCTTGAGGCCTGTATTTTTTTTTTTTAATCTTACATGTCAAATCTTAGAAACAAATATGAATGTGAATTCTTTGATTTTTAAGTCTTAAATTGTACAAACAAACTTTTTGTTCTCATCACTGGAGCGTTTTCCAAGAAGATGCTCCTGAAAAATGTGGCCATCTCAGTTGGTTTCTGTTACTCCTATTCATTTTGTGTGATTTTTCAAATATCCCTCAGGGTCTTGCTGTCCTGCTGTAGTTGTATTTTTAAAGCCATAGTCAGGCCCTGTTGAGATTATCCTGATTTTAGATGCTGCTTAGTGTATAACCACTCTCTACCGATGGTTTAGATGGTCTCCTACTGGGGCCCCTTGGTTGTGATTATCCTGTTTTCTCTTCATATATATGTCATATTATTATAGCATGGCTGCAGTAAAGCTGGCCAGAGGTGTAAACAAATGAAGCAGTCACTGTGGGCCCACAGATTAAGTTTCTGATTTTAGTTATAAGACCAAACAGCAACCCCAGATATAGAAAATTTGGGGGCACTGTATTGAGTGCTCTCCCAGCTCCTGGCTAGGAGCTGGGAGAGCACTGGCTTTAGGGAGGTGCTATAAAATATTTTGGGATGATTTAAAGAAAAAAAGCACTGTATTACATTTCGGGTTTTGCAGACATATCAAAATCATGGACTTTTCAAAGCCTGTATCTGTAGGATCTGAACATTTCTGTCTTAAGAACCTCTTAGTGGTAGTATCAAAAAGGCGTCAATGATAGACCTGAGCCCAACTGAATGTGACCTGGAGACATTGACAATAAAGGTATGAAACACATAAAATGCACCAATTGTCACTTGGATTGTCTTGTTGTTTTGTTTGTTTGTTTTTAAATAAAAAGAAACAGCATCAGAATATTTTGAAAGATGCTATAGTCACAAAAAAATCGACCCAAAGGGGGCTTCAACATTGTATAATCCTATGTTTTTGTTCTTGTTTTGTGCCTAATATTCAATTGTCCTCTTTGAATCCTAATTATAATAAACTGCATGTAATTGCCATTGGCATGATTAGGGGTGGATGGGTGGGTGTAACCTGTTTAGGGGCCTGGGGCAAAAATTAACTGATGGACCCCTATTCTGAACCCCTACTACCCTCCCTCCGTGCATAGCCCCCAAGCTCCCATTTAAGTTCAGTCCTAACAGGAGACTAGACACTGCAGCTTCAATATATGCCCCAGAAAAACCCAGAGACCAACCAGCAGTCTTATGCTGGAATAATAATAACTTGGAGGTAACTTGATTAAACAGCTTCCATAATATAAAGTAAAATAATTTAAGTCTTGAAATCCTCATTTTGACACACGGCCCCTGTACAAAACAAGGCAGGATCCTTTGGTAATAATCATTGATGGATTACTGAACAGACACCAGACACAGGACTGGGGGCCCAATGGGTCAGAGCCTCTGTACGAAGTGAAATTTAATATTTCTTGTTAAGAAAGTCAATCAAATCAGTGCAAAGAGAATCAAAATGACCACAAAGAGATGCAAAGTGAACACAGTTATGCAAAATGTCTTCAAGACAAAAAGACTTGTTTTTTTTGCCTCGAAAAAACTAGAGATAAAAATACTACAAAAAGTCTCAAAACGACCTGAAATAGATTCAAGATTGCTACGAAGAGACACAATCTGACAAGAGCGACACAAAATGACTGCAAGACAACTATAAAGAGACTGTAGGACTATCTGTGTGACTACACAATGACAACACTGAGGTGTTTTTGTGTGTCTGAGAGTCTCAATTCACTTGCAAAATGTCTTTCTCTCTCAGATGTAGGAAGGGTGGGGAGCCCTTAACGTGTGAGTGCCCAGGGGCCCATTGTCTCATAATCTGCCACCTTTGCTGATACGAGCTGCTGCTTCGAGAAGTGAAAAATGTCAGTTGTGCATAGAAATTTGCAAAGATTATTTTAATGGAAAACCGACCGAAGCGCAGTAAAACCGGGAGTTTTTGAGAGCCAGTTGATGATCCAGCCCTGTCCCCTCAGCCCGTGCTGCGGGGCCCCGGCCGCTCTCTGTGCGGCCCTGGCTGCGGCGACGAGCGGGTCAGTTCAGCTCTGTGTCACACGGGGCGCCCGCTCCTCCGCTGCTCAGTTTGTTTTCCGGGTGATGCTGCTCTTCTCTTCAAAGCAGAGGAAAGTCGGGGGCTCATGTGTCAACATCCAGGGTTTCCCCCGGGGAGGCGTAACGTTAACGTTATTCCACAAAACCCGAGGTTGCTTTGAGGACCCGTTTTATTTTTGTTAGCCTGTTCATCGTTGGAGGCCGCGGTGTTTCTGACCGCGAAGACCAGAAGGCGAACGTCGGCTCCTGCTGCTTTGACGTTAGCTAACGTTATTGTAAACGATGACAGAGTACAAAGTGCGAATAGCGTCTCCAATCATTTAATACTATCTGGGGACCTGTTAGCTTAGCCAGCTAGCCTGGTAATTCAATTACAGCAAGGGAACAGGGCGAAACACACTGCTGACATGATGTTTCCTCAATCAAGGCACTCGGTAAGTTGACTAGTTGAACTTGTCCCAGTTGGAAACTAAGCAACTAAGCGAAGCCGAGCTAACGCTAGCTAGCAAACCGACAGCTGATACTAGCGCTGCTGGCTGCTGGTAGCTGTCAGCTTGTCTCACAATGCCAGACCTCTCGTCTCCATCTCCTCACGACGTTTAGTACCGTTATAACGCAGGAGAGGCGTCAGCTTAAACAAATTGAATAAATTTAGTCAGTTGGTTTGTCGCTAACTTTCCTGTATTCGGCTGCAAAAACAGCCCGTCGTTAGCTAGCGTTACTCCAAACAGCTAATTGAAGTTCATGGTTGAAATCTGCGAGATTAAATCAGTGTATTATTCTGCTTTGGTTATCTTAATTCACTGTTACTAGTGTCAACAAACCAAACTGACTTTGACAAACCATTCTGGACACCTGGTGGAAAAAGACTTTATCTTTAAAATGAATTAATCAAAACAACAGATACTGCTGCAGAAATTGGGTAGAGTTTCAGTTAGCATTTGTCAGCTTTTAATGAGATCGGAGAAACGGCACTATAATGGGAGAATTTAAAACCAAATGAGACAAGTAACTGTTAACGAAAGGCCAAATTAAATCATTCAATATGTGTTTTTTGACAGTCTAAGAAGTAGTGACAAACTAATGCCAAATGAACTGTATTAAGTAGCCACTTCAGGAAACAGCCAGTGAAGAAAAAGGACCCTTACAAGTCAGGAAGGAGGTGGAAAATTATGCAGTTTCTGAAAAAAGCACCACTGCAAACACTCCAACAATACTGGATCATGTTACCATAGTTTGCATGCTAATCAGTATTAATACTTGGTTAAAACAAGAAGAAGCTGAAATGATTAGGGCTGCAACTAACGATTCGTTTCCATATCGATTAATCTGATGATTATTTTCGGGAGTGAGTGATTGATCATTTTGCCATAAACTTTGACAAAATAGCACAGAACATGTCACAGACAGCGTTCCAGAGTCCAAAGACATGTCTGCACACCTCTTGTTTGGTTTGACCAACAGTCCAAAAGACAGAGATATTCAGTGTACAATAATTAAAAAACAAAGAAAAAGCAGCAAACGCTCACATTTGGCAAAGCTGGAACCAGAGAATATTATGCAAAATGATGTCAATTTTCTGTCGATCGGTATATCAACTAAAGGTTGCAGCTCTTGAAACGAGAGAGAAACTAAGAAATTAATCTGAAAATATTGTTGTAAACAATCATTTGATTCATTTTGAGTCATCAAAACATCACTGGTTCCGGTTTCTCAACCGTGAATATATGCTGGTTTTCATAGCTGTCTATGACAGTAAACTGAATATCTTTGGGTTTTGGACTGTTGGTGGGAAAAACACCTTTTGTTTTTTTTTTTACAGTAAGAATTTCTCTCTATTTTCTGTGTATTTTCTAAATAAAGTAATCGTTGGTTGCAGCCTTGTTCTTATTCTGTTGTTTAACAAAAAAGTATCATAACTTTATGACCAACTCAGACAACCTGCACTGAGCAACACCCAGAGCAGAAAACCACAGGTGAGAGAAGTGCTGCACAAGCACACACAAAATAACACAGACCATTAACCAAAGCACTGCGACAAACGCTTCCTACACTGCTGTGTCCTGGTTACATGTGAAGTGTTTTGTTTAAAAAATGTACATATGTATTGTTGTTGGTTAATTTCAAAAACGTTACTGCTGATCCTCTTTCTGAGGCCAGGTTGTATCAAGGATCTTCCTAAAGATGTGGTGACAAGCAAGACAAGTTCAATTTCAAACCGCTGTTGGCTGACAGAACATTAACCCCTTACTTACTTTGTTTCAGAGAGATCCGTCACACACAGCTCTTTGTCAGCTGCGACTGACGGTTATCCTCATTATCAATTATCTGTTGGTTAATTTTTGCTAGAGCTGCAATGATGAATCGATAAGTCGGTCATCAGAATTGCTGTTTTCTGCCTCTGAAATATTTAGGATTTTCTGCTCTTCTCTGTTTCATATCACAGTAAACTGAATATCTTTGGTTTCTAGACTGTTGGTCGGACAAAACGAAACATTTGAAGCCGTCACCTTGGACTCAGACACACGGAAGTAGATATTTTTCACTATTTTCTGACATTTTACAAACTAAACAATCAACTAATTGAGGAAAATAATTGGCACATTAATTGATAATGAAAATAATTTTTAGTTGCTGCCTTAATTTTTCTACAGTTAATCGTTTAGTCTAAAAAAAACTTCAGAAAATAGTGAAAAATTCCCCAGAACTCCATGTGACACCTTCAACGTGTTTTGTCTGATTAATGGTCCTGAACCAAAAGATATTCAGTTTACGATGATATAAAATAGAGAAAACCAGCAAATATAGAAAAGCGTGAAAAGCATTTCTTCTTTGATAAAAGACTTAAACAACTGTGACGTGTCTTTTTCATGACTCAATTACTTGTATAGTATCTAAAATGTTAGAAAATAGTGAAATATGCCTATTGCATTTTTCTTTCCTTTTTTCATTTCTTTTGTGCTTAGAAAGCACAGCAATTGAATGAAGTTTGCATTTTGTATGCAGAGTTTTGACCTCTGTGTAACCGAGTGACTCCATCCTCTCTGCTCAGTCCCCGTAATCCTGCTGGAAACCTCTTGCCCTTGTGCCACTTATGTAGAGAGTAATGAGGTTTAGGGCACAGGATAAACCCTGGATTAGAGCTTTGGACTGATAGTTTTTCTATACATAACCAGACTTCTAATGCAGCCTCTAAATACCTCTGACATATGTTCAGCATGGGCACACTTTAATCTCGCCTTCTGTAAACACATTTCCTCAATCAACGCACTGTGTTCCTAAAAGACCCGGGCCAGCGATTTTGCTAAAGGGGACTGTTGCATATCAGTTTGTCAAAGATAACTGTTAAAGATATCTATGGTTGTTCGAATAATTGAGTGCTAGGTGATCTCCCTTTCTGGTTTGTAGCGTACAAGTGAAACATAATGTTGCTTTCTTTATCTCATTTTACACTCAAAGCTCAGTTTAGGGCTGACCTTCATTTTGACTATCCTCTCAAGGGGTTAATCTCAGAGGTCAAACTGCTGTTTCTAAACAAACCCAAACACACTTTAATTAAAACGCGCACTCATCGGTTTTCTAAGCAGCAGGACAAAGACATATACACCAATGGCCCATTTTATAATTCCTTTCTTGCTGGGACAGGTTATTGTTTAGTAAAGCAGAGACTGTGTAAACAAGCTATGGTATCAGATGACCCATGCCAAATACAGTTTTGTTTTTTGTTTTTTGTCCAGCAGTTGTAGAAATAAAGGAACCAGGAGCACCCTGTAGGGTGAGAGGAGATTTCTTATTTGGATGCAGGGATCTTTGTGAGTGTACTTTAGGCCTCCGTGTGAGTTTATGAAAACTGCTCAGGTTGTCGTCTTGTCGTTTCCTCAGGCGTCTTCTCAGTCCAGTCAACCCCTCAAGTTCACCACTTCTGACTCCTGTGACCGCATCAAGGATGAGTTCCAGTTCCTCCAAGCACAATACCACAGGTACGCAGTTAAAACAAGGAAACACTTAAAACAAGGAACACAGACACAGTTAAAACAAGGAACGCCCCAATAAATGTCGCACATCATCATTATAGGAAATTACAAACATGTTTTACATCCGCATTTGTACTAAGCCTCTGCATTGGCCAAAGCAGGTAGAAAAATACAGGGTATCGGTTAACAAAATAAGCTGAAGAAACATTTGTGGATCCTTTCTATTAATGCTTAAGGATCCAGCTGATGAAATTCAGTTGAATATTTTCACTTAGACATTTTGCATTCAAGCTGTGCTCTAATGCTTCTGTATATTCTCCCCAGTTTGAAGTTGGAGTGTGATAAACTGGCCTCTGAAAAGTCAGAGATGCAACGTCACTATATCATGGTAAGTCCGTTATCTTCCCTCTGCAGTGTGATCTGGTTTTTTATTTGTTGAATCCGATCTTCTGAAATCTACTGAGGTGATGTCTTTACCACAGCTGTTTTTAGTTTCCTATTTCCTACCACATCTTGTCCTGCTTCTGCTGTGTTCAGACTGTGAAAGCACACTTAACAGAGCTATAAGCAGCCTCATTTGGTTTTATGTATATATATGTTTAGTTTAGTAACAGACTTAACTAACTACACTGCAGTGATTTGGATATTTCATAATAATTGTAAAAATTACAACTCTAAGTGTTTGTATTAAACTGAAATATGTGTAATCTCTTCTTTCTGTATTGTGCAGGAATAGTTAATGCATACAGAGCAACAGTTTGTGTGTGTACTCATAAAACGGTACAGTAGATATGTTTCAGTCTATTATAACTTTTGTCTCATTCTCCCTCTGTTTACTTTAGTACTATGAAATGTCCTATGGGCTGAACATTGAAATGCACAAACAGGTAATTACCCTCCCCTATAATGCATTTTTCTTTAATGATCCTTTAGATATCAGATCTAACCTTTTAAATTTTTTTCTTTGCAGGCGGAAATAGTGAAGAGACTGAATGGGATTTGTGCTCAGGTGCTGCCTTACCTGTCCCAGGAGGTAATGACACTGACATCTTGGCGAATGTGTCCGACTAAGAGTCTCTGCCAGCTATTTATTCTTTTAATCATATAAATGTCTGGCTAGTCGTGCATGACCATGTTGTGTCTTTGTTCCAGCATCAGCAGCAAGTGATGGGTGCCATAGAGAGAGCCAAGCAGGTCACACCTCCTGAGATGAACTCTATCATACGGGTGAGCTTTATTTCACGTGCTGTTTACTCTGTCTTTATTTACATACATCAAATTTCTTTTTATTTATTTTTTTGTTGATTATGCCACTTCTGCTTCCAAATGGTTTTCCCTCTACTGATACAAAAAAAGATACTAAGACATTAAAAGATTAAAGTAGGGCCACAAAGGATCTGTTACCGCAGCTAATCATAAATAAGTTGAAAACGTAGTTAATATGAACCGACATTGTCTGTACCACCTGTGTGTTTTCAGCAACAGCTCCAGGTGCAGCACCTGTCCCAGCTCCAGGGCCTGGCCTTGCCCGTGACCCCGCTGCCCCTGGGCCTCACCCCCCCCACCCTGCCCGCCGTCTCATCCAGCTCTGGCCTGCTCTCCCTCTCCTCCATCCTGGCCAACTACTCCCACGGCCAGGCCCAGGTGGTGAAGGAGGACAAAGCCCGGGACGCCGCAGAGAGAGCACCCAGAGGAGAGGACGGGGACAAGTCAGACTAGTGCCGACACAGCTGGGAGGTTTGGAGGGGGATTTTATGGGGTGAAGTGTCGAAAAAAGAAAGGTGAAACTGTAACTGTAAATGGAGATTGATGTAAGTCTGGCTTCCTGTCTGCTGAGTGTTAATGTAGAAGAGTAACTGCAGGGATGATGACAAGCAGAGAGGACGGAGTTTAAGCTTTTGGATGTGCAGAGAATGAAACTGCTGAATGACTGAGAGTGAGAGTTCTTATTATTTAGGGGTAATAGACTCAGTTCAGGCTTCTAGACTTTAAATATATGCTTTTTTTTTTTTTTTTTTTTTTTTTTTTAGTGTAAGCCACTGTTGGTAGGCTTAACCTAGATAAATGTTTTCCCATTTGAAGAGAGAGCTGAGGATGAAAGCTAACAGCAGTCTCCTTTACATGGATCTGCCTCTCACAGGTTTATTTTTCTTACTTCTTATTGTTATCAGATCTGTATTCAATGTATTTTTTTTTTTGTTTGTTTGGTTTTTTTTTTAGTCCCTCTGATTGTTTCTTACTGGCCGCTGTCTGCTCCTTTTCCTCCTCGCATGACGTACAATAGCTCAATATCACCGCTTTCCAAAATGTTGACTGGAGCTGTTTGGACTGTGATATTGTGCATTTATGTACTTGGAGCCAAATTAAACCTTAGTCGGATGTCAAATGGGATGTTTTAAAGGGACCTTTCACTTGTCAGGTGCATTCAAACCCTTCAAAACCTAAACCTCCTGTTTTCATATGACCAACCACTGGATGCATTACCTTAGCTGTGTACCTCAATCCCAAATAAATGGGATTTTATTCCATTAAAAACCCTATAGTTTGTACAAATGGTAGTACACCCAGCTTGGGAGTTAATTTGTGTTTCATAGGCCTAGCTGCTGCTGCTGCTACACGCGCTACATGGCACGGACCATGACTCGTCTTTAAATGACAAGAATTACGCTCTGAAAAAAAATTGAATTTATTTTGACATGTTGTTTTCGTGAAGTTAAAGACAGGCTATAATTAGTCTATAATTGTCTGTGTGTGCTCGAGTGAATGTGATTGGAAAGAAGAAAACACTTGCTTAATTAAACTTTTTTTTTTTTTTTTTTAAAGCACCTTTTATTTTTTCCTCACCCCCCTGCATCAGCCCTTTCCCCTTGCTGGTCAACTCTTAGACAAACTTGAACAGGATCTAAACTTCAGAACCAGATGGTCATCACCAACAGACTACTATATATCTGTAAGTTAGAAGAGCACTTCAGTTTATACTGAGACTGTGTGGAGCACCTGTCTTTTCTTTTCCTATCTTGTGTGTGACTATAAGGGGGGGATCTTCCCCTTTTTTTCATTTTCCCATTGTTTTGATGAAGAATGTGTCCTGGGTGAGTTGCTAAAGCTCTGTAAGCAACGGCAAACGTGCGTTCCTTAAAAAAAATAACATTTTAACAAAATTATTACAATCGGAATTTGTGCTGTCGACCAAATTCTTGGGTCTTTCGTGCAAAAAACCAGGCTGGTTTTTATATTCAGAACATTTTCAAACAAAAGCTGTGTCCCAACTCCATACTAAATATTGATTCTATAAAGTATTAAAAAAAAATAGAATTTTGTCGCTAGAATTTTTCAGAGTGGCTATAGCCTGATGATAATCCGACCAAATGGCCAATTTCATTAATCGGACATTCACACCTACTTTACACTGTGATTGGCCAGCTGTGCAGAGGGGAGACGATAAGCAGGGTTTGAACTTCTGCCTCTACCTCACCTTATTAATTCTTCACGTAACTATTTCTTTCACTCTGTGTGTGAGCAAATTAGTGCAACACTCTGAATTCACTCCAGAGGGAGACTGTCTGGAAATATGCAGCGTTATCTCCATATTTAAACGATCGTCGCATCCCACCCATTTCTATGACGGCCGGCTTTTTCACTCTGCCTTCGAGTGTTGCTGTTGTGATCAGCTATAAAAAATGTTGCCTTTAGTCACGGTTGGACAACATGACATACATAAGTTATATTTTAGCATACCGGACCTTTATTCTAACAAACTAAACTCAAAACAGTTGGCATACATACAAAAAACACCTGATTTGTGAGTGTACTGTTGATGGACACTATTGTCCCATAATGCAATGCGCAAAGTAAATGGAGGAGCTTGTCTTAGCTGTGGAAAAATAAAACTGATTGTTGAAAAGTAATTGTGATGGTGTTGGTTTTTGGAAAAACGTTTTACTGTCTTTTTTAAGTTAAATTTGCAGTGGTCACAGTTTATTTGTCATCCGGCAAAGTGAGTGTTGCGTCACTTCTTGTAAGTATAAAACTGCTAAGTGTACTGATTTCTTGTATACTGACAGCAAAAACAGTTTACTATCAACGTTATTATATAGTACATACTGTATGCAAATAGTATGGAATTGGGACACAGTTTACGTCTGAGAAACAGGAAAGTTCATGTTTCAGGCAGCAGAGGGCAGCAGCGCTCTCACATTGGTCATTAGTATAAAGACACTCACAAGGCTGACATCCTTGAGGCATGTAAAGAGGTCCAGGTCAGTCTGGTAAGTCAACATTATTGTCACAGCTGTCCTCTTCTCGTCTTCTCTTTCTGATCGTGGGCCGAGCACCGGTACTCTGCAGGTATTGGCTGTTACTCCCCTGTAATGTGAGCGCTTTCCAGAACTTTGACAACCCACCTTTTAATGTCTGAGCACGTCCCAAGATTGGCGCTTAAACCTTTCTCTCTGTATTTCAAATTTGAAAAAGCACTTAAGTTGTGGCACAGTGCTCTTTTTTTTTTTTTTTTTTTCTTCTTCTTCTTCCTGTTTGTGCTAGTGTTGGGGAGCTGCAGGGTTTCCCTCCCTGGAGATTTGACTTTGATATATCGAGTGCGAGAACAGATCAGTTAGTCATGTGCACTCTTTATGCTGACGTCGGTCTCTGTAGAAAACCTCCTTTGGCAAAACTCAGACATATGAATGGTATGTGTGTTTGTTTTTGCTGTGAAGGGCCAATTTGTATACATATGAATATATCAATATACATATTTTTTAAAGCATTTTTGTATGTTTCAAAGCTGCTTTTTAACGTGTGTGTATCATGGAAGACTTAAGTGTTGTATGTGTGCATTACAAGCCTACAGTAAGAGGCACAATGTTGTATTCCATGTCGTTTTTCCTGTTTTTTCTCTCCCATTCTCTCAGTAGGCAGTAACACTTAACATTGTTTTCTAGGTTTGTAAATGTTTTATCCTTTTTTTTTTGTGCAAACAAAAACCAGTTTAATGTGTTTATGAACACAGTCTCATTTTAAATATACCTGGGGCAAAAAAAAAAAAAAAAAAAAAAATGTAAACAAGCAACTGTGTACTCTAATGAGAATGAATCAACCTTTTAGCAGTAAGGAAGCTTCTCTGGTGCCTTACAAATAAAAGACGTGATTGAGAGTGGTCATTTGTCTTTGCATGCGAAAAAATACTGAAACAATCTGAGGGACAGAATGGCAACATTTAAAGGGCATCAGAATCACTTCAGCACTGGCTTACTGAAGCTTGGACTCATGAACAGTAGCATTTTGGAGCCTGATTAAAATGTTCAGTCTGATAGTCGACTTCTCTGCAGCTTCGTGAAATAATCTGTGATATGAGGTCTGGTACTCGGGGTTGACTCAGATAAAAGTTAGGAATTAATTTGATTACAGGAGACACAGTGTAATTAAAAAACGATGAGGATGAGTCACCACGTAACTATGACCTTGTGAGTTTTAAAGAATGTCTCTCATCTCTTTGTTTTGCGTCACGCTCATCGTCGTTTCCAGCAGATAAGCTTTAAAAAACAACAGCACGCCACCTGCCCAGCAACAAGCAGCAGACAGACATGCTCAGCAACTAGTTGGTGAACATAATGGAGCATTTAGCGGCTAAAGAACCAGATATTTCCCTTAGGAGTTGACAAAACAGAGCTAAAAGGAGAGGTAATATTGGACTTAGATTCATCATGTGGCCAGAAGCATGAATTCAAATGAATGCTGGCGCTGCTTCATGTCTGCTGGATGTTTGCTTACAGGTTCACGATATCCGCTTAATACGGTGAGTATGTCAGTGTTGTGTTTGCAACTTGTTGCAAAAAAAAGAAAAACCAAATAGAATGGAAGCAGGTTTAAATATTTGGCTCACCCAAATTACCAAAAATATGGTGGTGAATGGCATTTTGTTGGTGTTCTCACCATTGAAACATTACATCACACAACTGATCTGATCTCCTCTGTGTCCTCATTATGCTCTGGATAATCTCCAGAACATGTAGTAAACAGCTTTCATAGGGCGAATGTTTGGTAAAGGTACTGTAGTCTCAATGAAAACCACCCACAGCAATGTGTGCAGCCCAACCAAAACTGGATATTGAGAGTGATACCCATGTTGTTATTTGAGACTTATTACAGTTAACAAAATGTTTGTCATTTGGATAAAACTGACCCTTCTGAAGTTCTGTATTAAAAAAAAAAATCCCCGCCATAGCGGAGGATCATACCTATGCTGCGGCACTCCGATCTACCATGTGTGAGAACTTCGAGCTGTTTTCTTTTGGTAAACACCTGATCCGGCTCAACAGGCCCATTTCCCTGGTACTGAGGAATCCCACAACTGTAAGTCCGGACATGAACAAACATGTCCGTGTGTTGCACATTGTTTTCACCAACATAGCAGAGAACAGCTGAATCAAAACAAAACAACAAAAAAAATAAATAAATAAATAAAAAAATCAAAATATTCCCTCACTCACAATCAGCACAAATCATTCCTTTGGATTTCTTTTTTCCTGCTGTTTGAAATAAGCACACACAGAT
Organism: Xiphias gladius; assembly: GCF_016859285.1. Lineage (NCBI taxonomy): Eukaryota > Metazoa > Chordata > Actinopteri > Istiophoriformes > Xiphiidae > Xiphias > Xiphias gladius. The sequence continues at coordinate 18,527,885 of NC_053409.1, forward strand.
GACATGCCGGTTTATCTTTATGGAGAAACTATACAAAACAGCTGACAGGCTGAAGGAAAGAAATAATTACATTACATGCGGTTTCACAATACGTTACGTGTTTTTATAAAGGGGAGGAAGAGGTCCATGAAAGGTGTATTTAGTGCATGTCAGACTTGAAGTGAAAAGCAATTGAGGTTCAAGAAAACTGGGGGGGGGGTTTAAGGGATGAATAAACCCCAGTAACTTCTCCATTTGTCCTTGGCCATCCTTTTTAAAAAAAAAAATCATTTAGGTAAAGTTTGTCTCTAGAAGAGAAGAAAAACATCCAAAGCAATGTTGCCTGCTCAAAGTTTCACTATAACATCACCATAAAGTGGTGGTAATACATTCTTAAAAGTTACACAATTTAGTAGAGTAGGTCTTAACAAAATAAAAATGTTAGGACTATACATGGTGTATGTAAATGGCAGTTAAAATAGTCCACCGTTACACAATACATACCTTCTAAAAACAGTAAAATGTAGACTAAAATATAGACAAAGTAATGACCAACAGGCAGATATAATCAAGCTCCAGTGTAGTTAAAATAACAACAGTCTTATCTAATGGAAACAAAGTAGAAAATATCTCGTCACTCCATCAAGGACAGGAAAATGCTTGGTTGGTGTTCTTGAAATTTTACAGATCTCTTTTGCAGTCTTTGCTCACTTTTCAGTCAAACTCGCGACATAAATTCTCCCCCACAAATGTGAAACTTTCTTTGCAGAAACTCAGCACAGTTTAAAAAAAAAAAAATTATATATATTTAATATAATTAATATAATATATATATTTATATAAATATATAGTATATTTATATAAATATATATTTAAAAACAAAATATGTATATATATGTTATATATATATATAATCATTGCACGCTTTCTAACAGAACAACACACTTCCCATGTACACAAAAACACACCACAAATGAATCGTGATTGAAAACACACACCCAAACTGGAAGACACACAGACAGTGGAGCTTCTACTCCAACAGGTTTTTTAAAATGTCTGAATTTTCATAGCTGTAAAATAGTTCGGAAATCCCCGAGTGGAGCAGGTCTAGTCTGAATTAGTGGTTACTGCAGTGTGTGTGTGTTTTTTTTTTTCTTTTTTTTTTTTTTTTTCTTTGCAAATCACACGTCCTGTTGTAACATAGCTGCTGTTAGAGTGTAGGCCCAGGTTAGTAGGAGTAGCTGTGGCGAGTTCAGTAATGTGCTCATACGGGTCCAGAGTAGTTGTAGTGGTTTCCGTGCTGCGAGTCGGGGAGCTGCGGGCTCGGTTTACGTTCAAGGTGTTCAATCTCTGCGGTGTCTGGTCGTGTGCAGGGTGGGGGTCGCTGCTTAAAGAAGTCGGACACGTATCGGACCTGAAACAACAACAAGAACAGCAAATATATCAATAAGTAAAAATTGAATGTGAATGTCAGTAAACGGATTCCAATACATCAGTAGTGTAATAAATACTACCTTTGTGATACTAATTTTTTTTTAAGATGATATTTTGGATAGTTTTTGCCTTCATTCGACAGTTGAGAGTAGAGTCAGACAAAAGGACGACACGCACCGGAGGCTGCCCGCCAGAATCAAACCAGGGACATTTCAATTACACGTTCCAACCCTGAAACCTATAATTCTTTTATTTTTATTTTGGTGGCATTGTCCGCTGTGGGTTCAGCTCTGTGGTAATTTTTGAGGCTTTAGTTTGCAGTGTTGTTGTGTTGGATTGTATTAACAGGTGTTGCTAATGTTTTTCTTTCAATATATAGTTCTTCAATACAACACAGCAGCAAAAAACCGCCTCACATTGTACCACAGAAAGAAGTTGCACACACACATAATTAAAGTAGTAGCCCCAAAAACCGTAACCTTAAAGTGAGGTACTATGGCTTTTTTATTGCACTGCAATACATCCTAGACGTGTTTCTATTTTTGGCTGGACCGCAAAAAAAAAAACAACAAATGTCCATCACTGACTGAATGATGAAGTTACACCGTTGGTCAGCTGGCCGAGTGTTGGGAGTCTCCCCAATGGTTGTTGCTCTTTCAAAATGAAGCGGCAACATCAGTTTCAGTTGCGTTATCACAATGGCGTTTACAGGCCGTGTGGCCAACTTCGTGCCTTCGTTTCTAGATTTACATCTAGACACATAGGAGCTTTAAAACAATCCGAATATCTATTTTGGTACAAATGACAAAGAAACACACTGCTAAACTCACAGTGAGAACCGCGATAAGAGCTCCCTGCAGCAGCCCCACCAGGACATCGCTCCAGTGATGTTTGTAGTCAGAAACACGCGTATATCCCACATACAGAGCAAACGCCAGCAGGAAGAATTGGATGGTTGGTCGAACCAGGCGCGTCCACTTCCCCTTCATCCGAGCCTGGACGTAGAACTGGACACATACACAAAATAAAATATTTTAAAGCGGCTGCTAACTAAATCTAAACCACATGCATGTACGTGTATGGGTGAGCCATTGGTTTGGAGAAATGAAGAGTTGTAAAAGTATGTACGAGAAAACTATGAAACCGACAAAGTTTGTTTTTTTACATTTATGGAACTAAAATGAAAACCCCGACCAAATCATGACCCTAACATTAACCAAAAAATAATTCACCCCGAAATGAAAAACTAAATAACTTCTAACTCTAAAGGATTAAAGTCACATTAAAAGTGATGAAGTCAGATTCATTGTAATTTCAAGACCACAATTCTTAACTTATATTTTCCAGTATTTCACTTCTTAACACTCCAACAGGGATTAAACATCTGAGTCTGTCATCTTCCGTCCATTGTACAGTGTTTAGTAATACAACAATGATGTTTTCAAAGTGGAGCCACGTGTCCGCGTTGACGACCTCCTCCTACGTTGAGTCAGTGGTGGGTGTTTTTGGTAAACAGACATTTCACAACGTCAGAGCGTCCCACGCAACGACAACGCACTCACCGACAGAAAGAGCATGCAGTACATCCCAAAGGACGAGTGGCCAGAGTAGAAGGACAACCTGAGGAGCAAAGAGGCAACAGAACAGCATTAATGTGCAAAGTCCACAGATGTTTTCCAGGGACTTCCAATAAAAATGATGATGAAGAATAAGGATTAGATACTGTCCCATTTATCGGTTTATTGTCCACCTGCAACTTGATGCATGTAATGCCTTTTAACCAAATTACATATTTACGATAGAACAAATGCACCAATTCCTAATTGATGCCAAAAGGACATTTTGATGTGACTGACCTTATGCATTAACTGTACCATAAAGATTATTATTGTCCTGGATTCCAGTAGGATTTAGTTTACAGTGGTCCAAACTGAGCCTTACTGACAAAGTAAATGATAATTATATGTATTGATAAATAAATGTTTAATCCTGAAGAATTGGTCAGTCGACCGATAAGTCGAGGCTCGTTCCTAAATGTGAAGATTTGCATTGTTTTACCACTTTACGTCTCTGGAGGCTGCATATTTTTGGGCATCAGCCGTTGGTCAGATGAAGTAAGCAATTTTAAGCCATCACTTTGTGTAACTTATGATAGATCTTTTCATTATTTTTAACGTTATACCGGCTAAATAAAACAATCCTTTCCTAATGTGGATATCACATCCAAACCGGTCGAGATACGCTGCTCATTTTATTTAGCGTGAGCAGTCAAATAAGTTCAGAAAATTGATCTAGTAAAGAGAAAGGTGGAACACACTTCCTGATGATATCTACTCTCATATTACAATTTCATTTTTATCAGTTTGGAAAAAGGAAAATAATGGCTACTTAGGGTTTTTGTTTTTTTTTTTAAAAATCAAACAAGTATGCAGAGCGTTTGCTGGTTACAGCTTCAAACGTGAAGCTTTTAGCTGAAGTAAATTTATTTGTGTTTTAGACTGACGGTCAACAGCAGTCGGTAAGTGTCAACTTAGGCACTGGGAACTTGGAACTTTATATATCTTAAATGATGAAAAAAAAAAGTCATTTAAATTGTTTAAATAGTTAGCAGTTTTTTTTTTTATCCTCCCAAGAACAAGAAATTTTTAGGTCAAACTTCTGCATGAAAAGAAAACATCTTAAACATTTTAAATTACTTCAAATAGGAGCAGTCAGGAACTTGAATCCAAAAGTACTGGAGTCAGCCTTCACTGTGTCCAACTTTAGTACATAATAAAGACCGTGAGGGAGGCGAGGTGTTGAGTGAGCCCACCTGGATTCAGTCACATTGCGAGGGTTGCCGGTGCAGTTGATATGCAGCATGTATCCGTTGCAGCTGACCGGGGCGCACACGGCTAAAAAGTTTGGACGGGGGCGACCTATGGTGAACTTGGCCAGGTCGGTCAGTGATTGGCTGACGGCGCCTCCGAACAGGAAGGTGCCCACCACCTTGTATAGTGCGGAGAGGTACTGGTTGAACTGGGAGTTGGAGTGGAGCTGTTTGGTGTGCACCAGATAGGCCTCTCCTGTGGTGATCTGTGACGGAAAGAGGTGAGCGTTCAGCTGATGGTATTTAGTGAAAACATGGATTTTTTTTATTTATTTTCTATTTGAGTGGAACCACATTGTCACGGACTCACAATGACTATGGAGCAGGTGATGGTGACCGCAGCCATGGCCCCATGGGAGATGGTGTCTCTCCTGTATGGATGGCTGATGCTCTTGTCATCGCAGTAGATTCCTCTCTGGTAGGGGCTGAACATCAGCGTCAGGATGGCCGACGGCAGAGCCGCTGGAGGAAGAAGAGATATACAGAGATATGACCTCTGCTTTTATCGGCACACATACACAAAACCTACGTACTGCTAAAGACAGAGTGAAAGTAAAATATTGAAATATACGTAGTCAAACCTCAATACCCAGATACAGACCTCCACCAAATATCAAGTTTCAGGTGATTTTTTTCCTCGTCCAAGTACTGTAGATGCAACTTTTCATGAAAAGCAATAGTGCCTTTGTTCAAGTCTGTTTAGTGTAATGGATCAACATTAAAAAAAAAAGAAATGACTTTTGATTTCTATAAAATCTCACTTCAATCCGTTTTTGGAAGTCCTGCTAGCCAACAGAGAAAAACGAAACAAATGAGACTAAAAACTTTATTTATGGAAAAATATCAAAAGAAAAACAGTTTTTAGCTTTGTTTCCTGCACTGAAACCACAAATGTGAGCAAAAAAATAAGTAGAAAAATTGATACAGAACGTTCCCAAGACGCATTAATCAGATTTTTTATATAAATGGATCATCTATCATATAACTATTATCTATTAGAGGCTTCACTCAGAGAATCGTCAGCCCGACTCTGCAGTTCCCCTCACTTCTACAGAACAACTCTGGCATCCTTCAGCTCGCGGTTCACGTTTTTCTCTGGCATGCAGCCTTCATCACAACATTCATCACCATCCTCTCCAGTCAAAATCGGATTTAAATGCAGGTTTAAAGTGGAGGACAAGCTAACTGCCATCGGAGAAGTGAACACAGGCATTGCAACAGTTGTACTTAGTCCTTGGGAACCACTCTGTATTGTGAAGAGCCCGAGGTTCCATCCTGAGAGCAGCTAAGACCCTTCAGCTCTGCAGTGACAAGTCAAACATGAACTACAACACAATGAGGTGCAGCTCAGGAAACAGCTAAGAACACACTGATGGACTAATCTTTTGGCTTCGGGCAGGAGGCTCGACTCTGCCAAGTAAATGAATTTGTCAACAGCAGAGCTCAGCGGCAACAGCTTCACCTCTGCCGGCCGCGTTTACCCTCTACGGGGGAACCACGGAAACACGCTGTCCTGCGTGGACGACTGTGACCTTTGACATCGGGGCAGCGTTTACACAGCGAAAGGGCCTGGGAGCTGAGGATTGAGCCAGGGCGCGCAAAAGTGCGCATACACACACTCCAGACAGATCAAACGTGGTGTACAACCTACAGAAGTGTTTTGTTTTTTTTTAAACGTGTGTTTATACAACGTGTTTATAGGTTTGTAATGAGAAATCATTTGTGCTATTGTGGAAGACAGACAGCAGACATCGGGTTTATAAGTTTCTCTTGGTGCACACACAGCAGTGGAAGCACATAAACCTGTCTTTAGAATCTGAGCAGGACAATAGTCCAATCTACACTGAATGATGTCAGGAGCTTTCTACGCTACACCCTTTAAATAGCTTTCCTGTTTTCAAGAACTCAAGTGCCGAACTGCCGAAGCTAACGAGAGCGAGGGATGGATGGAGTTTGTTTTCGTAGGCGGGGTGTGTATATTTACTGGGTAATGCCATAAGAGCAGCTCTCCACTAACAGATTGCTTCCTTCCTCCAGAGTGTGTGACCGTCGCTCCGACTGGCAGGACTAAATGGAACCACACGAGGACACACAAATACAGAACGGAAAACGCATCCCAGACAGGTAGTTAAGCGACGGTCATTCTAGCATGACGTCATGCGTACATACGTGCCGAAGAGCGTGAAATCAAGTCTGAGGTCAGACGCGCTGTGGCTTCTGTCAGGTGTGAACGTTCATACCCAGTGTTTCCTCTCTCTCTACTTCCTGCTACATACAAGGATATAAAATTCAGTAAGCACATCAAGCAAGAATAAACATGTTGGGCGGAATGTGGGCTATATCTAAGCAGGAAGTTAAAAAAAAAAAACGGCCTAAAAATTGGGAGAACGCACACGTGAAAAAAAATTACTTGTTGACCTCTTAAGGTCTCGATTTTATACCCGAATGCTGAATGACAGCGTCACATATATGTTTAGCCAGTAAACAATCTATTCTGTATCTGCTTGTTGTGATGCTTCATTAAAACGGCACTTTATAGAGTTGAGGGCAGAGTGAAACTAACGAAGCCACAGTAAATAAACTGGAAACATTCTCGGATGTCATTTTAGGCATCATTTTACACACATTTTCCCCACAACTCAGCCTGATACATTTGACATCTCTGGAAACTGGAACGTCCAGAAAATGTTAAAATGAGAGCTCTGTGGATGTGTAAGCAACGTGCTGTGGGTTCAGGAGAGCTGGAATAGGGCTGACGATATTGTAAGACCAAAACCAATTTCGTGTTAGTCCGTCTCGCCATACTTTTTGACTGACCTACCCCATATGTGGCTTCCGGTGTGTCAGAGATGAGACTTTAAAGTGCTGCTGCTTGTCTAGAAATCTCTCAGTGTCCTCAGACCATAACCCCGCCGACTGTCTGTCACTATATGAACCCTCCCGGCATCTCAGGCCATCGGGTAGAGGGCTGCTGGCTGTTCGCAGAGTTCAAACTAAACATGGAGAAGCAGCATTTCTTTTAAAAACGTTTCTATGCTTTTGATTTGCATTTGAATGTTTTTACGCTTTTATTGCATTATGTAAAATGCATTTGAATTGCCTGTGTGTAAGAAATGTCCAACGCAAATAAACCTACCTTGCGTCTCTGCCCCAAGCCCCCCCGGTTCCTACTGAAGAGGAGTTTAATAATTTCAGCCGGGCACTGTAGTTTTTGGGAAACTTTACTCAAACAGGGATAAATAATGAGTTTGTTGGGGACTATTTTTTAGCAGCAGATTTGGTGTGCTCATGAGTATTTATAACAGCAGGATGGCAGTCACTAAAAAACCACACAGTGCCCATGTTCATGGTGATGAAGGAACATGTCACCCAGTTCATTGGTGGGGCTCAGTCAGGGGGTTTTAGTAGTTTTTGCACAACACTGGAGTTCAATGGCACAGAGGAATAAGCTATATCAGGCACTGACGATACTTGTTAGTAGTGTTGGTTGTTTCACGAGACCCGTTGACAATAAGAAAAATATAAAAGATAAATCTAGTGATATTCTAACAAGTTTAAGGGCTGCACCGCTTCGAACGAGGAGCAAAGATCATACGCTTGAGAAAAAGCAACACATATTTCAACCCATCTAAGCCTGAGACCTAGTTAAAGGGCAGACTCCTCCACACTATATGGCTCCATTAATGGAGACTAAATTCAGCGTATATAGGCTGAAAAACCTTTTCTAATCTATAACTTAATAAATGGTAGAAAGACCAGCCCTTGATAACATGAGCTACGCGGCGTGGTAGCAGAAGCAGAAGGTTTACAGACGAACTCAAAACACAGTTCTGTGCATATTTACAAAGAAAGAAAATACACCAAAAAATATGCAAACGATTCAGCAAACACTAGGAATCCTGAGAAAAACAATCTATTTTTAACAATATACATTTTAAGCTGTTTATTAAAATAAGATATGTGAAACACTATGCTCATCTTTAACCTGGAGTCTAAGAGTGCTCTCTTGATAAATGTACAATAAAAGCAACACCCGCGCAATCTACTGCCTTTGTAACACTGCCTCTGGAAGGCCTAAACAGGCTTTAATGTCTGGTGTGATATTTGTCACCATCTCAGAACAAGTGCCACTAATGGTCTTTGATGTCAAGCAGTTTCCTCATTTAAAAGATTCAAAAGAGAATTTATTCTGATTAAAGGAGGCCCTCCCTTTTCCTCTTCACATCACAGAGCTCATTATTCCAGCAGGTCAAGCGTGCTCGCAGCTCCTCTTTGAAGTGAGGCCCAACCATTGTTTATTCTGCAGGGTGCAAGGATAACATTTAGATAAGAGGCTGCTTGTTGGACAAGCCTCTGGTGGCTACACACTTCCTGGGTGGAGATGTGTGGGGACAGAGCTGGGCAATGGCCCTCAAAACACACACACACACACACACACACACACACACACGCACACACACACACACACACACACACACGGTAACCACTGCTGAGGAAGTTGATCCCCCTTTCGTATCAAACATGCTCCAACAGTCTCTGGGAGCTGAGACCACAGAGAGTTCCTATTATCTGAGCAGGACTGGCTGTTTTTATCTGCCCTATTATTCCAGAAGGCCTGGTATGTTTTTATAGGCCTGTCCTGGTGGTGCGGCCTCCCCAGGCTGGCTCAAGCTGGGGGGAAGATGGGGTCATTCCCCAAATTTACCCAAAAAAACTCTAGTCTTTTCTTCCCAGAGAGGAGCATATTCACACCCTCCTTCATCAAAATGTTTTTTGTTTTTACGTACTGTAATATACAGAATTCCCCCTTGTTTGTATGTTTCATTTTGAGTATGTTTTACTTGATTTTGTCATTACAAGCAACTGCTTTCATTTGATGTAATTTATATTGCAACTTTTTGAAAATGTATTAATTCAATGTATTATTTGTATGTTAGTGTGGCAACGTGTTTTCTGATCAAACAACTTTTGAAGCTCAACATTACCTGAGACCCAGTAGTGGGAAATAAACGAGTGAATTTACTCAGTTACTGTGCTTAAGGGAACAGTTCAACAGTTTTGACATACGCTTATTCGCTTCCTTTATGAGAATTAGACGAGAAGATCGAAACCCCTCTCATGGTCACATTGGTGGCATGTGATTGATGTGTTTGGTGTTGAGTGTTTGTGTACTTTGTCCTCTTTCCAGGTCTTCATGGTGGAGAGGACGCCATGTGGCTCCGGTCCTATCTTTTGGAAGTTGTTGATGTTCTCCCACATCATTTTCTTCATTAGTCTACAATGTTGTCATCCTGATTGTCCATGTGAATCCACTCTGTAGCTCTATTCTGTAAACACAACGTCTATTGCATGTCTGTCTGTCCTGGAGGAGGGATCCCTCCTCAGTTGCTCTCACTGAGGTTTCTTCCATATTTGGCTGGACTGCAACAGTGGGGCCAGCCCTATAAACGCTAATGTCCGTGACTAACTGACCGAGAGTAATAGGGTTACAACATTGGTCAGCTGTATGCCACAAGACTGCTGAAGTGCTGAAGTTTCCCAACTGGTCAATGTTCTTTCAAAACGAATTGGCACAAACAGTTTCTCTTGCGTCATTAGGGGGGCGTTTTGCAGAAAGTGTTGCCAACGTATCAGCTTTGTCACTAGATTTACTGACTTTTCACACCCCTTCAGCGACTTTTCTTCACAAAAAGCACCTAGCGATAAATGAAGCGATTTTTTTGGACAAACCTTAGCTACTCCCCACAGGAGAGTTGCCGCACGGTGGCTGACGCAGACATGAATGAGCTTTTAACTCTCTCTCTGATCGATCATTTTACAAGTAAATATAGCTGAAATCCCAGGTGTATAGTGTTTTTGTCAGACTACGTCGCAGTTATAAAATCAGGATTTTAGCAGAGCAGAGCAGCAGCTTGGAAATGGCTTGGAAGTGTCTGCTGGTTAACAGGTCGTCTTAATGGGCCGTATTTCAGTCACTATTTCATACTTGTTCCATTGTCTGACAACAGACATAGAAAAAAAATGTAAATGAGAACAGCTTTTTTGGGAATTCGGCTTTATTAAATTACTGTATATGTGAGCACAGACAGTAGGAGAGTAGCAAACAGATAAAGGGCGGTCAGGCCATATACTAGGTCTTGACCTAGTCTTGTTTCCCATTTAAAAAGTTTTTTGGGGAGTTTTTCCTTGTATGAGTCGAAGGTCTAAGGACAGAGAGTGTCCCAATGCTGTACAGATTGTTACGCCCTTTGAGGCAAATTTTCTGACTTGTGATATTGGGCTATATAAATAACATTTGACTTTATTGGTGGTTAAAAACGGTTTGTTTTTCTCAGTGAATCAGAAAGTAAGTTTCCCCAAGATTTACAAGAGAGAGCTGAGAACAAACTACTTACAGTACGCTTCAGGCGCTTTAGGTATTCTGATACTCATCCATCTTGTAATACTGCACGCAAATTAATTCTGCAGCATGAGAGAACGACCCCAAACATACAGCCAGAGTCATAAAGAACTATCTTCAGAGACCAGAAGAACAAGGAGTACTGCAACAGATGGTCTGGCCCCCTCAGAGATCTGATCTCAACGTTATGGAGTCAGTCTAGGGTTGACATGAAGAGACAGAAGACACTGAGACAGTCTAAATCCACAGAGGAACTGATCCAAGTTCTCCAGGATGCTTCGAACAACCTACCTGCCAAGTACTGTGAAAAACTGTGAGCAGGTTTACCTCGGAGAATTGGTGCTGTTTTAAAGACAATGAGTGGTCACGCCAAATACATATTTGAGTCTGCATTTTGTATAAAGTCAATTGATAAACAAAAAAACTATTAGTGGCGTTATTTTTGAAAGCATCCCCAATTTTACTTTTAGTACCTCACACCTTTGCACAGTACTGTATATACAACACTGCAACATGACAGTTCAGCTACACAAAAGGAGTCATCCCACAGGCATAAGCGAATTAAAGAACTACAAATGTGATTAAAAACATCAACAAGTACAACTTTACAGTCCTTGAGAATTAAGGGGGGGTCTCTGAGCTGACCTCAGTTTGTTTTGCAGTTCATCAAGTATTGTACTACCTTGGAAGCAAATTGTTTGCTAAAAAAAAAAAAAAAAAAACTATTAATTGCTACTATACGGGAGTGTAATTTGAGTGGTGGTTGTTCTTCTGCAGAGTTGGACATGTGAGGGGGGAAAATAATGTGTTTGTTCAATATAGCTCCGCATCTATTCAAGTTCAGCGTTTAATTACCTTTAGCAGTGGACTTTGTCTGACACGACACATCCACGTTTGCTTGCTTTTGACGGAACTTCTGTACGTTTTAGCATCGGCTACATCGGAGCTTTCAGAAAAAAGTCGACTTTCCCAGTCGTAATTACGACTTGGAAGTTGAACTTAACAATACTTAGAAGTGGGAAACTGTAATTTCCCCCTCTAACGCCCTGGAAAGAAAGTGAATGAGTGTTTTTCCTAAACTGTTTAACAATTCCTTTAGGTACAATTTTGAGGTAATTGTACTTTAGTTTAAGCTAAAGCTAAGCTGTCAGTGCCTAGTTGATTTGCAGGTTGAAAATTTTACTTAAAGCATGTGATTTTTAAAATAGTAAAGGTTTTGTATGTCCAAAATGTCAGCTTTTAGGAACTCTTAAAAAAAGCCTTGTTTCAGCTTAGTGATTTGTTGTATTTTAAAAATTACCTAAGGAGTTTGACAGAATATTTGCGCTTTATTTGTGTCCTTTTTTTCTTTATTCCTTCCTTGGTAACTTCTTCCCTCCTTTCTTTCCTTCCTTCCTCCCTATCCCTCCTGAAATACTTCCTTTCTCCCTTTAATTGATCTGATAAATCTGAAAACTAATACTTTCACTTTTTTGAGTATATTTTACTCCTAATACTCGCTATACCACTACTTACGTTGACTGGAGGACATTCGCTCGTAGTTGGGTATTTTTATTATGCGGTATTTTTAGTTTTACTACTCTGACATTTAACAAATAGCTGATGAGTCTTTATTTAATTTATACTTTCTCCATGAACTTTCACAGCTGAGGAAAATGTAGAAACTGGTTCCAGTCTCTTTATCTAAAGAAGCACACACACACACACACACACACACACACACACACACACACACACACACAGAGTTACTGCTGAGTTTTTGTCTTCAGGCCACAGGAGAGATAAAAAAAGGAAGAAGGGAAAGTATTGTTTTACGCTTTCACAATCTCTTCTGGAAAGAGCGCAACCCCGATTCCTCTTTGAGAAAATAAACATGATGGAATCTGGGATCAGACACAAGTACAACTTCCCCTTGACCTCTGACCCATTGGGAAGTGGGAAGCGTTCCTGTTATTCAGCTCTTAAGATGAGTGCCGAGGCCCTCTGAGACTCGTCTTGAGAGCCGAATAATTGAGACGTTAACTGGAAAAACTGACCCGAAACAGGTAACAGTGTTGTGTGTGAAGATTTGTTTGAGCTCTGCATGACAAGTCTCAACGGACGACAGTGAGATTTGTGGGTCTGCTGGGCGACATTGTAGTTTGTTAGCTAACGGAAATGCGCAGCTGGTTGGCCACATCACATTGATGTGCTCGGAAAACCAATATTTAACTTGAAGATCCTTCTTTTGTTTGTTTTGACAACTTTTTCTTTAAGCCCTATCATGAAACGCTGTGTTTGTTCTGTACTGCATGCCCATGAAATCACTTGGCAAACAGCGTATTTGGTTCTGTCATTTCTTTCATGGATTTTGTTGATGCAGCTTTTGGTTGTTGTTTTTTTTTTTGTCTAAAATAGCCATCATTGTTCACTTTTTTGGGGGGTTAATCCAGTGATTCTAAGCAAAGTGTTGTCACAAAGAAAGTGCATCACTTCCTGTGAACCTGGGGATTTTTCCTGGGAAAGTCCTACAGGACACTGGCAGAAAAAAAAAAAAAAAAAAAAAACCTTCTTCTTGGTATATCCGCTGTTTTGGAGTCACAAAACTTTTTTTGTATGAAAAGGTCAAACGTCACTACTTTAAACAATAATACTGCATGCTCTGGAATGCATTGTTTGGTTTTTATGCCTGAAAAAGATTATTTTGATTAGTTTGTCTGCTTCTTATTTTATCTCAAAAACTTGTTAAAAAAAATGGTTTGGAACAGAATGGTGTCTTTTTTTTTTTTTAATTTATAAGCACATCTGTGAATCATCAGATGTTTGTTTTTTTTTATTAAAGCTTTGTTAAGTGTCAACTAAGTTGGACACCACATGAATACATACTGTAGTCGGTAATGTGAGAAAAGCAAGAAAAGATGAGAGAAAGACCCTGATCCTGACTATCATTAGACTTGGTTTGGACGTCCTGTAGAAAAGCAATAAAGGGGGACCAAATTTTCCTGAAATCCTTTCATGGTGGAGAGTACCCGACAAATCATTTAGCCAATGCTGTACGGAGAGTCGCTCAGATGTTTTCTTATAAAATCTTCTTTGCCACTTTTTTTTTTTTTTTCACCATAAACATAGTCAGTATCTCTGATGTCCCCAAAAAAAGAAGAGTGAGGGGTCTGGTTGCACCACAGCACCCAGCACTTCAGCCCTGTTTTCCTAGAGATTGTTTTAACATACAACTTTTGTGCAACAGCAAAGGCGTTTGGTAGGAAACGAAAGCGGCGGCTGGATTACGTTCAGAGGCAGCGCTGAATGAAGCACCACATTTAATAATGGCGGTGGAGTCGACAGGAGGGAAGCGGTTGGGGTAGATGGCGGGCGTACGGAATGCATGACTGTCACCAGAGACCAGGGTTCACATCCACAGTCCCACCTTCGGTTAAAAACACTTAAGGTTAGGCAACAATCATGGTTTTGGTTAAACTTAAAGAAACATGTTGTGTCTGAGGTCACTTTGAACTTTTTCTGTATTAAACCAAACCTTGATCTTTCCGAAACCCAACCAAGAGCTTTGAGTGACTAAACGTAACCATTAAAAGTTTAATAATGCCGCATATTTTATTGTATGTTGGTGGAAAAATTTTACCGATACGAGCAGTATGGACGTATTTGCAACATGCCAAATGCATAAAAATGAACAACGTATCCTCATTACGTTAATAGAAAACATTGTCTGGTACCACTTACGTTTCCTTCAAAACAAACTTGCTGCTGCAGTTTAGTTGTAAAAAAATTTCCTCCCAATATCTAATTAATAAAGTATGTATTGAAGTGCTCTTGGCAGAATTACATTTATCAATTCGTTTTTGAATAGTATAACCTGTGGAACAACTTAAACTGAATTAAGCACTGCCTAGCAGCTATGGAGCATTTGAATGTACTATCTTTATCATCCCAGTTGTCCTCAGATACTATTTCACCCAGGTCTCTTTCCTAGGTTTTCTTAGTTGCACCTCATGGAGGTTGATTATGAATGAGAATATTTTCCCTGTGCATTGATGCAGGTTATACCTTTATTAATAATTTCTATTATTAAATTAAATTCAAAGGATTGTGTGGCCTGAAGATATCTGCTCCCTAAAGACTTTTCTAGTTTGTGTTCCATTCAAGCCACAAATAAATACACGTTCTGAGCAATCAATCCTCTAGCTCATATCTTTCTGAAGTGTGCAGAGTAAAAGTAAAAAACTGACCTTTAATCAAAGACACAGAAAACAGAAATAATGGTTCCTCTAACAATAAACCACCGCAGCAATGACAAGACCTTCTGAAACCCACAAGTGACACGTAATTTAACCACACAAACACAAAGAGTCTATAGATACAGTCATACTTTTTACAATGCTGTGGTTTACAAGCACGCACACACGCACACACACACACACACACACACACACACACACACACACACACACACACTCTTTTAACAACTCTCATTTTCACACAGGAATGTCAGGGAGCACAAGTCAAAACTTTCTACTTGACTTTGACATATATTTGGAAGAAGCAGATACTGTGTTTGCATGTGTGTGTGTGTGTGTGTGTGTGAGTGCATGTGTGTGTGTGTGTGTGTGTGTGTAAAAAAAAAAAAACTGTTGAAGGAGCATCTCAAAACATGTCAGCAAAATGTTAAATGGCACATTAATAACATTCTGCAGGGAGAAACAACAGCAGCCGTTATCAGTCATCACAATCTAATGTACTTTTGAAGGAGTGGAACTGTATGAAATACACTTACACAAGCAACACACACTTTCATTTCCTCAGTGCTGTTTCTCACCTTAACAAAACATGAACTTTGTGTCACTGACCATTTCAGTCGATTGACAGAAAATTAATCAGCAATATTTTGACATGTGATTAATTGGTTGAGTACTTTTTAAGCAAAAATGGCAAAAACTCTATGGTTCCAGTTTGTCATATTTAAATATTTGCTGCTTTCTACTGTGAAAATAAACTCAAAATATTGGGGTTTCCGATCGTTGGTTTGACAAAACAACATTTAACCATGTCACCTTGGACTCTGGGAACTTGTGATGGGCATTTTGCTATTTGCTGACAAACAACCAACCACTTAAATAAAGACAATAATCAGTAGATTAACTGATGCAGCCTTTATATCGTGTGTCTATATTTTAGAGCACCTGCAACAAAATTGACTGATTATGCACCACTGTCCATGGAAGGCTTACCTACCATCTAACAGTAGATTTATATATAAAAAAAAAAAATCCCACTAATAACACAACTGGAGTGTGAAACAACTCATCATTTCCTCTCAGAAAACACCCCCCCCCCCCTTTTGTTCGCACTGGTTCACACTAGCAGTCAATTTTTTACTGTCCTGCCCATCTTCGTCCAAGGCCAACATCATATTTTAGCCAGAGAAGTGTCAAATTAAACAAGCAAGTTGCTTTCAAAATGCTTCAGGTCGGTGTCAACACATTAACTAGTTTTCTAATCCAGAAAATGAAATGGTGAAAAATAAAATCGGGGTTTAAAATACAAAGTTTTGATGCTAAAATAATAATAATTCCTGAAGCTTAAAAGTAAGAACAGTGAGATATACACTGATTATACCTAAAATAACTGCTCCATGTGTTACTATGCAGATATTCTGACTGATTAAATACTGCTTTACAGTATTTTGTGTGTGTGTGTGTGTGTGTGTCTGTCTGTGTGAGAGTGAGTGAGTGAGTGTAGGGGAGTCGGTCAGGCTCACAAAACATTCAACTGTCTGAGATCATAGGACCGATGTGTGAATTTTTCAGAATGGCTGGTATTCACTTTCAAGTCCTAGGGGTCGCTGACCTTGCACCTCCCATATTAGCAAACAGGAGTTTGGCTCCTGAGGCCAATGTTGGGGTAAAATGTATTTGAGGATACATCCTATGGCTCTTTTTACCCTGCTAGATGGGTACAGCGCAGATAATGAGTGCTAGAAGTGAAGTGGAATGACTTGAAATCAAATCAACTTCTCCTGTAAATCTACTTTGTCTGCATCTGCTACTTCATGTGAGGATTATTGGCACCAGTGTTAAACGCTCTTTCCGGTCGCTTGATCCGATCAAAGCAACTGAACAGAAACAAAAAGGGAGAGTCATAAAAGTTATTTAACGGCGACGGGTGACGAGTTCAGCAACAGCTGGGCCTGGCTCTGACCAAAAAGGTAGAAAAATCTTCTTAGCAGCACCTCCAAAGCTCACTATTTAACACCTTTTATCTCTTTTGTTTAAACCAAAGTGTAGAGGCAACACGTAGTAGTTTTTTAGGGGGTCGTATGCCAAACTAATTCTTGGACGGAGAGTCAGACTAGATGTTTCCCCGTTTCCAGTTTTCATACAAGCTAACTGGTTGTCGGCTCAGGCTACAACCAAGAGATAGTCCATCTCATAACCCCCTGAAAAACCACTTATGTTTACACTTTGGCTTTCTCATGAATTAACATGCTAATTATTGACCCTTAGAGGCCCCGGTGGGTGTGTTTTGTTACGTTTGGACAGAGCCAGGCCAGCTGTTTACCCCTGCTCTCTGTCTTGGTGCTAAGCTAACCAACCGTAGCCTCATGTTTAGCGCACAGAGAAAGGCACTGATCGTTTCACCTAACTCGTAGCAAAAAACAATCGAACAAAAAAAACCAAAAAACTAATAAGCGTGCAGTATTTCCGAAAATATCAAAAATATTTTAACAGAAGATATTGTGTGACAAAACCAGTGTAACAATAGCGTCTGGCTTTCATCACTTGTACAGTGTCAGAAATGTATATGATCTAGAGAGAGTCCAGATACGCTGCGTGTAAGTCACATAAAAAGAAAAGATAGAGACCAAGAAAGAAGTGAAACAAAAAGATGAACAGAGCAGGATGTTCATTTTTACAATCTTGATGATTTGACTGTATTGCAAAAATGTAACCGCAGCGTGAATTTCATGACCCGTGAGTGTAACAGCAGACGTTCTTCTGCGGTGGCATTTGTCTGTGTCAAAGTGAAATCTGGGCGTGCGGTACTGTGTGTTTCCGTGTGTGGTTTTTTTCCATGTACACTTGGAGGTTGTGCTGTATCTCCTGCGTGCGGTGGTAACAAATAATGGCAGGATGGAGGCTTGACTGCGGAGGGGAAGAGGGAGAAATAAAATACTGCGCAGAATCAGAGATCAGGTACAAACTGAACATTCAGCGCATTCCTACCATATCGCCCTCTCACACGCACACACTTCCACAGGCTCCAAGCCTTTCTAAACGAGTGGGATAGGACCTGATGATAGTTTGCCCTCCACACGCAGAGCAACCCATTACCGCTCTTGGTGGAGATGCAATGGTTTAAAGACAGAAATTTAAAAAAAGAAAAGAAAAGAAAAAAAAAATTCAGACATGGAGGACTGTTAGTTTGTACAGCAAGAGAGGCTTGCCATTGTAAACCTATTTTGCAAAAATGAACCCACATCGAAGGAAAACACTACAGCCTGGAATTACATCAAGATAATATCATGATATAACATTCATCTGGTTATTATTCTATTGACGTATGTGTTGACGTATGTTTCCAAGTCTTTAAACGCGCAATATGTAATTTTCTGCCACTAGGGGTCTCTCAATCAAAAACAACAACAAAGGACGGAGTTTGGTTGCGTCGTGGAGTAGCGCGGGATCGTGGGAGTTGTTGTCTTTAGCACCACTGCCGGTGTTACAGTCAGCTTCTCCCGATTGGGATCCCTTCGGTGTTAATCTGTAAGGAGGTTTTTACCGGGGGCGAAATTCTCTCTAAAGGTCTCCTTCTCTCCAAAATAATTAAAAAGGCGAAAGGTGATTAAAACAGGTAAAAAAAAAAAAAAAAACACTGAACAAAGCAGTTTCATGTTAAAAATCATCCTGAGAGGGCTGCGAGCCGGGCTGCCACTAAAGTTTGCTGAGCTTGTTTCTCTGATAATCGATGATCTAGACATCCGGTGACCAAAATACTAAAATCCTTCATCCGGTTAAATTATATGGTTACAAACGACCAA
This sequence comes from Xiphias gladius, assembly GCF_016859285.1. NCBI lineage: Eukaryota > Metazoa > Chordata > Actinopteri > Istiophoriformes > Xiphiidae > Xiphias > Xiphias gladius. The sequence goes on from NC_053409.1 coordinate 18,546,602, forward strand.
GATCTAAAAAGCGTATCGTATAACAAATGTAGCTCTAAACTGAATAAGAAGTCAATTTTGACTGCTTCACGCAGACAACCACAATGCTGATGCGTGCGCAAAGGGGACATGACGCCACTGACAGGCGACTAAAGGGAAATGGACCTCGATTAACATTACGGATTTCTGTAGGTTTGAAAATTGCTGGAAACATTTGGGATGATGTAAGTACACAACTCAACAAAATATATCAATTAAGTCTAGTCGTTTTTAGGCATTTTAATGTGGAAACGTTACATATTATACCTTTAAAGCTGTGTTACAGTTAAGTGATAGAATTTTCTGAGTTTATTTGTAGGGCTGACATGATTAATTGATAATTACTGTTGAATAATCTTGAAAACAATCTGCAAATTCTAATATTTGAGAGGCTGAAACCATCAAATACTTGACCTCTGCTTGAAAAACGGCATGCTGATTTTCGTCGGGTAATTTTATCTGCAAACAGAAATGCTGACAGCGGATTTTTATCATTATCACCTGCCTCTTAGCAACACCGATGCACACAAAATGATTCCGAGCACAAATCTTGAAAAAAAAAATTTTTTTTTCGCTGAATTCCACCTGACAAATATCTCACGGGTCAGGGACTTCCACACCAGTGGTTGTGATATGATAAATACATTAACTTCAAGCTGAGTCAGCCAAAGGCTTTGTAGACTGAGAAATCTTTGGCTGACTAGTCATTAATCATCACTTGAAATTGATTCCACATCTCTGATTTCACAACAGTATGCTTTCATGTTGAATAAGCACTTCTTTTTAGGCGTTCTTTCCGCATGATTGTATTTGTCCAAAGAAAAGACTCCTCTCAAGACGTCACTGACTCTCCTGGCTGACTAAGAAACAACTTGACTCATTTTCAAATCGGCTACTGAAATGAAAGCATGGCCCTAGCAAGGATTTAACCAAGAACCCCCCCCAACGTCACACACACACACACACACACACACACACACACACACACACACACACACACACGCACACACACGCACACACACACATGCACACAACAACAGACATGTAGGGCGTTGATAGTGGGCTCAGCGTCAGGTGTGCACACACATGACCCTACATCCTGAGTGCAGAGGGAGAACAGAAGAACAGTCATTATCATTCCTCCCTGTCAGTCACCAGATGGGTCCACAACTGGGGACACACACACACACACACACACACACACACACACACACACACACACACACACACACACACACACACACACACACACACACACACACACACACACACTAGCTTTCAATGTTTTCTTCAATATCTTGCTGCCTTAACAGGCATTCCACTGCAGGCAAGTTCTACTGTTGACCCCATATTTCACACCTACAAACAAACTCAACACTGCCATCTCCCTCACCCTTTTTCATAATTTCAACGACAACCTCTGTCAGAATCATGTTTGCAAAAAATCTGAGCAGATGTGACACAAAAGGCTGGAAGGTTTCAGTTCTGTTAATGGTTTTTTTGTCGTCCTCAGTGAGCAGAGCAGGTCGCAACAAGCCGTTTTGTTCCCTGCGCAGTGCTCACACATTCACCGCCGAAGAGCCCACCCTCAGCACACACACACACACAAACCTGGTCTACATTTTCCAAAACAGGATTGTTACTGCCACACAGAAAGAGATTCATTGTCAATGATCTTTGCTCTTCCTCCCAACCCTAGGTTTAAAAAAAGAAAGGGGCCCAGGGTGCAGGAGGAAAAAATATGCAACGAGCCTGAGACTGGAAATTATTCATCACAGAAATGAAGAGACGGGCAGAGATTTATACGCACAGCCAAAGTGCACTTTGTGGCTACTTACACACAACAAACTCAACCACGAAGCAGCCAAAACACAGAGATCAAATTGTGAGTGTATCATGGCCTCAGCATATCAACACTTTAAAAGCCTGACAGTGAGATAAGATACTACGTGTCCTATCTTAACCCCAGTGATTTCAGCGGTGAAATCACTTTGGGGACAGCCAGATATCAACAAAAGTCCCCGGCAGTCTTCTTTTTCCTTGTTGGGAAAGACTCTGTTTAGCCTGTTTGAACATGATAGAGACAACTGATGACTTGCAGAGTTTAATAGTACTGCTGATTATACAATCGTTGCAAATTAATGCGTCTACTATGCTGCTGCTTCTTCTTCTTGCAACAGAGCACTGTGCAAGTTACGTGTTTGGAATGTATATCATGCAATTTTTAGACAGGAGTAAGTATCTCATCCTCTGATCCTGCAGAAATACCCGTGAGGCAACATGTGGATTATCTGTGTAGCTCCTGTGTGTCCATGTTGCCTCACAAGCTGTAAAAGCTGTGATATGTAAATACAGAGCTAGATAGATAGATAGTTATAAAGATAGATACATGGAGAGAGAGAGAGAGATAAAAGACAGATACATAGAGATAAAGATAGATACACAGGGAGAGAGAGAGCTCATTTTGGAGTTGCATTTCTGAATCGGGCCACACAAAATCACAAGTTGACGCACATTAGACATCGAGCCTGAAACTAATCATATTTTCAGCCATATTGTCAGGAGGGAGAGCAAAGGGTAGGAACTCACCGACAAAGACACAAAGAATATCCACCACGATCAGAATCAGCTTCTTTCCTTGCTCGATCATGTTTCCTCCGATGCGGCTTCACTCACATAAATGACTCGAGATTTTTTATTTTTTTTTTAAAAAAGCAGAGGGCAGAGCTGGGATCCCTGAAACACCTGGAGCAACTATGGGGGGTGAGGGGGAACGGGGAAAGGGGAGGGGGGATACTATCAGGACAAGTCTACCTGCTCGTTCTTCCGGCTCCTCTGTGTACCTGCCCGCTTGTCTGTCTGTCTGTCTGTCTGTCCGTCCGTCCGTCCGTCCGTACTGCGCTGTTCCAGGTGAGCCGCAGGCGGAGGACGCGGAGCTGCGCACAGGGCGTAAGCCCCGTCGTGTTTTTCTACGCGCGGCTGGCTCCTCCCCGCACACAGCGGCCCTGACAGAGGGTGGCTTCCCGAGATCTGCGCTCCGGACCGGATGCCCCTCCAGCGGCAACAACAACCGGCACAACACATTTCCCCACTTTCTCTTGTCTCTACCTCTACACGGTGGTTAATCAACTGCAGGCAATGAAATGAAATGGAAAAAAAAACAAACAAAAAAAACCACAACCTGGTTCACTTTTTTTCGGTGGGGGCATGGCACACCCCCCCGTCTCACCTCAAATATGACATTCCTATTGTACGGGGTGACTCTTAACAGTAGAGATCTCAGATTATTATTGGGTATTGTCGATGCCAGATGAAAGATTTCGGTGGCATTGGGGACAAAAAGGAATTTGAAGGCTACTTCCACTGTATTCAAGTAAGTATTTAGATTAAATTTCGCCCCAAATGATGAACAGTATGCTCCTTCAAATAAGCCTTTTAGGAATTACAGCCATTTTAAATACCCAGTCACTCATGTTCAGAGGGTCACAAGTAATCGGACAAACCAACATAATCATAAACATAAGGATTATTTTTAATACTCGGATGAAAATCCTTTACAGTCAACGACTGTCTGAAGTCTGGAAACCATGGACGTCACCAAATGATGAGTTTCCTCCCTTGAGATGCTTCGCCAGGATTTTACTGCAGCTGCCTTCAGTTGCCGTTTGTTTGTGGGTCTTTGTGTCCTCAGTTTTGTCTCCAGTAAGTGCAAAGCATGCTCAGTTGGGTTAAGGTCAGGTGGCTGCCTTGGCCTTTGAAGAATACTGCAGCATTTGGCTGAATCTGAGCAGACAGTTTAGCCCCTATGAACTTCAGAATTCCTCCTGCTACTTCCATCAGCAGTCACCTCATCAATAAACACCATTGACCCAGTTCCTCTGGCAGGGATACATGCCTTTGCCATAACAGTGCCTCCACCATGTTAGACAGATGACGTGGCATGATCTGGATCATGGGCCGTTCCTTTCTCTCTCCATACTCTTCTCTTCCCATCGTTCTGGTACAAGTTAATCTTGGTTTCATCTGTCCAGAGAATCTTGTTCCAGAACTAATCTGCAGAACTAATCTAATCTGCATTTCTTGTTCTTGAGTGTTACCAATGGTTTGTACCTTGTGGTAAACCCTCTGTATTTACATTCATGAAGGCGTCTCTTGATTGTAGACTTTGACAATAATACGCCTGCCTCCTCTAGAGTGTTCTTGACCTGGCTAGATGTTGCAAAGTGGTTTTTCTTCACCAGGGAAAATATTCTTTGATCATCCACTTTAGTTGTCTTCCGTGGTCTTCCAGGCCTTTTGGTGTTGCTGAGTTCGCCAGTGCATTAAGAATGTACCAAATTGTTGATTTGGCCACTCCTAACGTTTCTGCCATCTGTCTGATAGGTTTGTATTGTGTTTTTCAGCCTAATGACGGCCTCCTTCATTTGCATCGACAGCTCTTTGGACCGCTTATTGAGAGTTCCCATGAGCAGCTACCAAATGCAAATTCAACACATGGAATGAACTCCAGACCTTTTATCTGCTTAATTTGTCATGGAATAACAAGGGATCGGGCCACACCCGGCCATGAGGCTGATTATCAGTCAATTGTCCAATTACTTTGGAGCCTCTGAAAATAAGGGACTATGTATGAAAATTTAATACCCACAAACAAGCAACCACTGAGGGTGGCTTCAGTAATGGCCTGACAGAGTATCTCAGCGGAGGAAACTCATCATTTGGTGATGTCCATGGGTTCCAGACTTCAGGCAGTCATTGACTGTGAAGGATTTTCATCCAAGTATTTAAAATAATCCTTATATTTATGATTATGTTGGTTTGTCCAATTACTTTTGAGACTCTGAAAATGAGGGACTATGTATAAAAATGGCTGTAATCTCTAAACGGTTAATGTGACGTTTTTATAAAACCCCTTGAATTGAAGCTGAAAGTCGACGCTTCAATCACATCTTGATGGCTTCGTTTCAAATCCTTCATAGTGGTGGTCACTGTCCAAATATTTATTTACCTAACTGTATTTGTTGTAGAAAAGGGTTGTGTCATGCCTTTACTAAAACAGGTTTGACTCAGTATCTAATCATTTTTACTTGCCGTGAATATTTTAATTATAATAAATTCAAACATTTCATCACTTTTTTTTCTTTTCTCATCAGAAATGGGCTTCCATAGACGTTTTTTAGCCCATCTTGACACGTCCCAGTGGAGGAAAAAAAACAGGTGTAAATAATAAAATGAATGATGGCCGAATTGCACGCAGCTGCCTCAGTTATAGTATGAATAGCACTGAGCCATTGTTATTCGTAACAACTGTGCTATTTCTTTTATAACGATTCAAAGTATCGGCCGTGAAAAACTTTTACAAACACACTGAGTAATCCGCTCAGTCTAGAAGATATCGAAGTAATCTGTGTGGCCGAAAGCACAACTTCAACCACACAAGTTATAAAGGAGACATGAGACCAAGTATAGAATCATCGCACAGCATATGTTCTGTTTTAATGCCGGAATGGTTTTCATTCATTGAAGTGCACATTTTAATGCTCAAACACACAAATAATATGAACTGAAAAGAGCTTCAGATCTTAAGTAATCACGGTTAAAAGCACTGTTACAAAGTCAGCTCACTGTAGGACTGAATTCCAGTTAGCAGCATTTTTAGCTATAAAAGAAGTCTGACTCTGAAGTAAGCGAGTTTTCAAAAGGGACACGAGCCAACTAACAGAACTCTAAAGAGGCCAGAACAGCAAATACATAACAGAAAAAATATGTAATGTATCCAAGGCAAGACACATACTAAACACCATCAGCAATGAGAAGCAGCTGCCACTGAAAAAAAGGGAACTAATGGATATAAAGAAATGCCCCTATCTGGCATGGGATCTAATTAGTCTTTGTTTGCAGTGTCCATTTTGTTACATCAAAGTTAAAGTCCTCCTTTCATAAGATCTTTTTCTTTTCTTTTTTTCTACCCCGTGAAACTACAGCCCGGGACATCACAAAACTAAAGGTCTCTGGAACATCGTAAATTGCTTTTATCTGTATAACAGCACATTCATAAATAAAGGTGCACCGAATAAAGAAAAATAAAACGGGCATCTCAAACATCAGTGTATACAGTATGTACAGAGGAAATGCCTTCCAGCGTTTTGTGTTACATACATTCCTCAGCATTCAAATAAGGCTCAGACATATAGTATATATCAACTGTGTATAGTAGTGCAATGTCAAAAACAAATTATGAAACCTTAATAATGGATCAAAACATATAATGACTCAGTCACAAACAATACAGTGTCTATAAAAAGTATTTGTCCTCCCTTGGAGTTTTTCATGTCGAAACAAAACAGATGTAATTAAAGGAATAGTTTCACATTTTGTGACATACACTTATTTTTGGCTTTCTTGCCGGGAATTAGATGAGAAGGTAGATACCACTCTCATGTCTGAACGGTAAATATATGGCTACGATCAGAAGCTGGTTAGCTTGGCTTAGCATAAAGACTAGAAACAGCTAACCTGGGTTAGAAATGTGTGGTTTGTACATTTCTTTTTTTTTCCAATTAAATAATATTTAAAATGTTCATTTAAAGGTGCTGGAACATGGATTTTGTTACCTTTGAGCAGAGCCAAGCTAGCTGTTTTGCCCTGTTTCCAGTCTTCATGCTAAGCTAAGCTAACTGGCGGTTGATATTCACCGTAGAGCCATGAAAGTGGTATCGTTCTTCTCATCTTAACAAGACAGCAATCAAGTGTATTTCCAAAAATATCAAACAGTGCCTTTAATTCTGTTTATACAGAGAATTTAAAAAAAATCTTAGCGAAAAACAAATCAGACTGATCTAAAATAATTAAAAATATAAAATGCAAAATCTGTTCCTGATAAACAATCCATTTTCATAAGTCAAAGGTGGTGTGCATATTTTTTTTTAAAGACACTGTAGAAAAATTCAAGTAAGCGTATCCCTTGCATGAAACTAAACAGCACTCGAGATGTAATGGTCACACTCCACAGGACAGTAAAGGAAATCCACAAAAACAGGCAGAAGAAAAGATGTTAAATTGTCAGAAGGAGCATTGGGCTGAGGGAAGGTGCCAGCCTGGGGTGACGAGACCGAGTTAAAGTTGCTTTAGGGAAAACGGTGTTTGGGTGAAGTGACCTCAGCTGGGTGAGAAAGTAAGACAGGGGATTGAGAGCTACTGCTGAAGTCAGAGAAGGAAGCGGGGCTTCGATGCTGTTCCAGAAAAAGACGGAAGCTTTTCAGTTCACCTGCTGGAGAAAGAGGAGAATCCGATCTTGTGGTACTCCTGCCCTCCTGCCCTCAGGTGGTTCACTGTCTCCACCTAGCTGCAGCTTAACCTCACTAACGCTGACAGCTGCCGTGCTGCCACTTGTCGGACTGGCGATAAGAAGGGGGCAAGATGGGTGCAGGAGGATTTCTGAGAGTCTGAGAGAGGACGACGCTGGAGTAGATGGAGAGGTCAGTGTTGGAATTCGTCTTGGCTCTGACTGGGCTCCTGTTGAACTTCTTTTCTGATATTCTGGTATTTTGGGGTGTCTGAGACCCTGAAACTGGAGGTGGAGGGTACCGGTGGGAAGAATATGTTCGGAGGTTACAGACGCTCTGATGACTGGTGACCTGATCCAGGCTGGGCTTCTGCAGTTCACTTTCACCAAGCAGTATAACTTCATAGCATTTCATTTCAGGCGTCTCTAGTACTGAAGGCGGCTTCGTACTCTGAGGAGAAAAAACAAATCATCCAACTTAGTGTTTGAAGATATATTTAAATGGTTGATTTCCTCAGTTTCTTCAAAAACAAAGTATTATTTTTGAAATACTGAAAAACAAATTTTTGACATTTTGGAGAAGTTTTGGATAGGTTTTCCAAACAAAAGGACACCTGGGCTCACTAGCCCTGTAAAACCTTAGTACTTTTACATTCCAACCTCAAAACTGGTACAATTGTAAACAAGACGAGTTGGGAACCAGGAAATGGGAATATTTCTGTTGGTTCACTGTAAAAAAAAAAATTCAAGTAGATTGTTTTTTTTTTTAAATTGTGTATTCAGTGTCTTATTTTCATGGATATTCATAAATTTAGTACTTAAGGTTTATACAATTAATGGTACAAGTCTTGTTCAATTTAAGTATTTATCCATGGTTCTGTGATGTTTACATTTGAAGTTATTTATTAGGTATTAAATAGAGGCCTATAAAATTGGCGGATGTAGGTCCAATACTGTTGCTGCAGAAAGGGGTTAATAAAGGTGGCAATTGCTGCTTCTGCTCCCACCTAGTGGTTAAAATGTTAACTTTAATGAACATTAATTGCCTAGTACCTAATTGTCTAATTCTGCTTAGACGTCAGAGATGGACTGTTGTCCGCAACGTGTTTTTAAGAGTTTAACTGGTTTAGGATCCCGAAATCATGCAACATGGTGTCAATGACAAAAAAACCCCCCAAAATATTTCCAGACTTTAAAACCAGACTCCTTTAAGTGAAAGGCAAATGTTAGGATTTAGGATACAGATGGGCCGATGGGAAAGGACTCCGGTTACCTCAAAGGTGGTTGTTGGGTTCCAGTGGGCCAGACTGCTGTTGGAAGGGTCAGGAACGAACTGACGCAGCTTCCGTTTCACCCTCCAAAGTTATTTGCAACGATAAACATTACAGGATGAGAAAAAAAAACGTATATCATGAAGTGACCAGCTAGTTCCAAACAGCAATAGGTACAACAGTAAGAGTAGGACACTGAGCTTTGAGGACAAAAGGTAAGCATTTGTATTCGTGTTGTTTAGTGTGGCGTGTCACTGGTGCAAGACACCGAAATCTTACATCTTATTCTGAGCCAGGCAGGCCATCAGTGCAAGTGCCACTGAAGTCAGCATGAGAGGAAGGACGGGATACATCACTGTCGAGATTTCCTCAGAGTCTTCACACACGCACACACACACACACACACACACACACACAGAGTTAAGTTAAAGCAATAGCAACATAGGGTTTTTACTTTAAGGTTACAGCGATTCTGTGTCTGCGAATCTGTGTGACCCTTCCTCACCAATGTGCACATTAGCTACGGGCCCAGCTGCTCCGGCGCCGGCGTCAGTGTTGGCCTGCATGAAGATGTCGTAGTTACCAGGCGACAGGTTCTCCAGAGAGTAACGGTGAACATGACCAGGCACAAACACGCCTGAATCAACAAGAAAAAAGGTACATTATTAGAATTATTAGTACTAGATGGACAAAATGTGATAAAGAACATGGAACAAAGAAGAAGACTAAAATTTTATTAAAATCGTGAATAAAATATTTACGAGCTTTACATCTCTAGCTCTATAGCTCTTTAAAATAGCTATTGCGGTTTATATTCTGTTGTGCACAGTACTTGTCTTAATAAACTTAAATAAACTCAATTTTATTAGTATGTTAAGATATTGAATGTATCAAAACTAAACCAAAACACAGTAAAGGTGAATGTGAGATATATCTTTAGAGCCATCTGCAGAGGGACAGGAAGCAAACTACATACTTACACTCATAACTACAGAATTCAAAACAAAAGTAGCATTTGGTGAGTAGCAGTCTTGAGATGACTTTAACTTAGTAGACTTGATATACTTCATTTTCAGTAGTTAAATTAGTTACTCTGTCAGAGTAAAGTGCATAGTACCGTTGCAGGGTGTTGAGTTTGAGTTTTATAGGACAATCTGCTGTCTCACCAAATTCATAAGTACTGATAATGCAGATTTCCATTCAAGAGCATGGAACAAAGGGAAATTTATTGCTTCTTTTTCAGTCTATGAGGAAGAATAATCAGTGAAATCAAACACTAGACTTATCCTACTCAAAGGCATTTTCAGGTGGTCTGTTGCAATACAATGTTCCTTTTAAAGCTAGTTGGGTTGGGTTGTGTGTGTGTGCCTGTGTGTGTGTGTGTGTGTGTGTGCGTATCACTCACTCCTGGCTGGTTGGTTTGCGGTGGTGTAGTGGAGTGTGTAGTTGTGGATGAAACCATGGAGCAGTTCCACAGGCATGGGACTCCAGCTGAGCTCCACTGTCCCGCCGGAGATCTGTTGCACCTGCAGATTAGGACCAGCTGATGGCGCTATACAGGCAGAGCGATAAGAGCAGGAGGGGTGATGATGATGATGGTGATGAGCCACAGAACATGTGAGAACAAGGCTCGAGTCTCTATCTCTATTTCATAACATACTGATCCGATTTAGTGGTGTTGGCTTCAACATGCTGAGAGGGATCCTGTTATTTATCAAGGGGATTTCTCTTTTACAATTAAACATAATATGTATAATATGTTCTTCCCATTGGACATGCATCACCCTTAAGTAATAATCATGAGTCTGCTATGAAAATGAAACCTTACTAAAATCTTTTAAAAGGTAGCTTTAAATGCATAAACACATTCAGCCAAGTGAATTATGGGGTAATCATTTTATCAGTTATAGTGATCAAAAGTAAGTATAGGTATGCATCTGTTTGACGCACATCTTCAGTAAGAACAAATAGGCCTGGGGCTGAGGGCTATTGACACGGTAGGGAAGGCAGAAAGTATTGAGAGACCAAGAGGAACGGGTTTTGTGAGTTTGCTGACAATAAGAAAAATGTCAGCAACACTGCCAGCCTTATCCTTTGAGGTAAAAATCACACTTCCGGTTGTTCTAAAACAAACATTTGGCTGTTCTGGAGCTACTTTTGGAGCTTGCCGTGAAACAACGATGTCTACCTCCGTACCTCCTTGGCGTGTGTAAATGTGAAGCGTCCTGTTCTTCCCTGCCCCTCGCCCGTCATACAGCGCCTTGACAGAGACGGCATAACGCTCCATCGGCTTTACTCCCTCTAAACAACTCAAAGATAAAAATGAAAAAAAAAAAAACACTCATCAGTGTATATTAAAATAATTTGGTTAACTATACTTCATAAATGACAAATCAAAAAATGTATTCTCTGTTGCTCAACTCAGCGCTTCATAATTTCAGCTCCAAAAAGGCAAAAAACATCATATTTTACACATTAAGCTTCTGTAGGTATCCATTCACCTGTGATGACAAGCGTCGTACGGGAACTATTCAAGGTTTGCCAGTGCAGGATGCTGCTGTTCTTCTCTCTGACAGCAAACCACTCCACGGCAAAGCCGCTCGCTGATCGATCGACCGGGGCTGTCCAACTAACATCTAGGTGGTTGTCATCCAGTGGACTTGCAGTGATTTGGCTCGGGCAGGGTGGCTCTGAACAGAAACGAGGGAGAAGGTGAGAAAGACAAGCCGGTTTGCAAGCAAATGCTGGATCCTGAACAGTAAAAATAAATGGAGAATATTAATATCCCGATTTCAGTATTTCTTGATTAGTGGAAATCGCCAGATGCATATATTGTAAGTTTAACAGTTTTTACTTTTCTGGTATCTGTTTGAAACTGTGTCCGGTCCACCATACAGCTGAACCAAAAGTAAAAAAAACACTGGATCATGCTTTCATTGTGCCTTTGTGTTTTGCACATTGGGTGGATGGGATTAAACAGAGAGGTGACAAATTAAACGAACCAGTAGCTGCTTTGCAAGTGTCATCCAACTGTATCTAAAGGCAAAACCATTTAGATCTGTTCTGCATGGCCAGACTTGTGGGTGGGGCAAAAATACTTGTAAGAAACAAATGCAGATCTACCTAAAGCAGACTGTATGAGTGAATACGCACACTTTTACTGTCTGAAAGCACCCGTTCAGTCAGTTTCTCCTCAAAGCCGTTCATATTGTTACGGTTAATTGTACTGCACAAAAAAAAAAAAAAAAAAAAAAAAGGACAGGTGGGTGTTTGAAGAATGACAGAAGAGACCTCGAAGGAATCTGCCTCCGCACACCTGTGCAATCACTGCACAAAGTGGGCATGATTGATGGATTGTTTGTTTTGGAAAGTTACAAAAGTTGACGCAGAGTGAAGCCTCCGTCTATTCCAACATCATAAAGGACGGGGGTTGAGAAGCTGTGATCCAAAATACACTATGTTTGCCCCTAGACAGCTCTCTCTACTCATATGATCTGAACACCAAATGAGGGAACATCTATCGGAAGATTGGTGTTTCAATCCCTCCAGTAGAGTTGCAGGTTCCACGGTGCACCGAAGCTGTTTTAGAGGCTCGTGCTTGAACGAAACCTTACCAAGACACTTTACATTGGTAAACCTGTTTAACCTGAACAAAGTAAACATCTCAGGTGATGACACAACAAAGCGTCAATTATCCATGAGGAGGTCGAGCCCTACCTGTCTCAGAAGCTCCCAGGAGCCATATTTGGGCTTCTGGCGAGGTCCCGGCAGAGTTGGAGGCTGTCAGAGCGCAGGAGCAGCGTTCAGCAGGGAGGAGCAAGGTACAGGACATACTTGTATGGGGCAAATCTCTGCAGCTCCCATGATCGTTCAGAGCTTGAGCGCTCTCTGTCTGACAAGTCACATTATAGAAGAGAACTCTGCCATTGGCCAGAAAGCGAGGCAGAGGCTGAACAGTATAAACACAAACCATGAGAGAAAACAAAAAGTAAAAGTCAGTTGCTGTGAGATGATGGAGGTTTTAATCAGACCGTGTGACATTTTGTTCTCTCTTACTCCAGCTATCCCAGTTTCACTCGGCAACTCGAACCAGACTGTAGCACAATAAATGTGTCATTTCAGGGAGAAATATAAACAAATTACGGGCCAGTTCATGAGTAGATGGTAACTAGAAACTAATTGGATCCAAAAGTTATTAAACTGTAAATCTGCAAAGCTCAAAGTGATAGTCAGAAAATATTATGTGATCGTTCATGACTCAAAGTCAGACACAATTCAACACACGCACGCTCACACACACACACACACACACACACACACACACACACACACACACACACACACACACACACACTTTCCAAAGCAGCGAGATGAGTCTCCACCCGTTCTTGTCTGTTTGTTTCACTCGCCTCCAGAATGCTGGTGCTGCAGACGGAGCTGGAAGACAGAAGGGAGAGGGAAAACACAAATTTTAAGGTGATACAGCAGAACATGCTAAAGGAACACAAAGGCGAAGGGGTGGTATACACATTTTTTGGCCGCAGCGAAGTCCATAAAACATCCACATTCACATATGCCTGCTACAGCAGCTACAACACTCTGAATTCTGTCGGAGTGTCTTGGGTGGCACTCCTTCTCAGAGTCTCGCGGAGGTCGGGGTCAGTGCCTGTGAAATGGCAACTCTTGCAAGGGTCCTGGGTGGGCCCATCTGGTCCACATGTGTGTTATGGACTGGTAGAAGTCCTACCACTCTTCTCCAATTAAAGGAGACAGTTGACGTGGTTTGGGCATCTGATCAGGGCGTGTACTGGATGCCTTCCCCTGGACTCATGTCCAACTGGGAGGAAACCCCTGGGTAGATATATCTCATCTGACCTGGGGACACCGTGGGATCCCCCAGGAGGAGCTGGAGGACGTAGCTGGACAGAAGAATGTCTTGCCTACTTTTCTTAGCCTGCTGCTATCGCAATCTGGACCCAGATAAGTGGCAGAAAATGGATGCAGGGAGAAAGATTTGGTTCTTGGTTTATTTACTCTCACCGTCCTCTGCTGTCCTTCCCTGGCCTGCATTGCTCCACGGGCTCCAGGGGCTCTTTGGGCCCCGGTAACGGTGACGCAGCCTGACGGTGTATGACGTGTCGGGTTTTAGGAGGTCGACCAGGAAGCTGTAGCCTTTCACTGTCACATTTTTGACCTGGACATCGAACTGCATGGGGAAGAGAAACAGGAAGAAGTAAGGTGAGGATTAGCTTGTGAAGAAACAACATTTGTTCTTTCTTCTGTTTTATAAAGACTTTGTTCTTGAAATGTGCTACGTGAACCATTTTAATATCAAGAAATATTTAAAGTGATTTATGAGCCGCTGCAAAGAAGCCAAGCAGCATTTTTCCATTTTGTGAGACATGTTTGATCTCTGTAACATTACAAAACATGACAAGAGCCGTCATCGAAAATTTGGTCTTAACTTGACAAATTGAACCACTGGTGTGGGATGTTTTGATATCTTAAAATGCTACGCTTTGCACCTTTCCTTTATGAATTAATCTGTTCCTTCATGCAGTTGTATGCAGTTTTGTGAATATTTGGGAGCGGCAGACCTGCCCCTGTGCTTTGACCTCAATCTGGGAATTCAGGTTTCCGGCTTCAATTTCAGAGTCAGACACAGGAAAGACAGACAAGATGCGGCTCCAGATTACATTCAGATACTGAGGTTTCCCATCGACTGACTTCACACTGTCCAAAATCGCTGGAGGCAACATCACTTGAGAGACACAGGGAGAGAAGGGTAAGAGAGAGGCAAGAGACGAAAAATGAGGGCACAATTGGGGGAAGCACGACAGCCTCACCTTCAATCCTACCAGGCTGACACCGAGGATCTGAGGCCACGTCTCGGTTGCGACCGTGTGCTATGATGGTGGTGCAAAAGGTAAACCTCACGGAGGAGTTGCCGATTCCCACTGTGCAGCTGGTGCCAGACGTGGAGCAGGTGAACGTCGTCAGAGAACTGTTTGTTGTTAAGGGCTCAGCTCTACACATCCACAACATGTAAACATAGAAACAAATACTCATAAAATACACACACACACACACACACACACACACACACACACCAATATACAAACGATGCTGATCTGAGACTTACTCTTGCCTCTGGGCACAACAGGTGCAACACGCAAACAAACTGGTACAAAACCACAAGCCCAAATAGATGCATGTTTTTGTCATGCCAACCGATATGCATTTGCATGCTTCAGATGTGTGTGCACGTTTGCGTGTAAAGTCACAAACACAGACAATGTTACCCAACAAACAGATCGTGAGATAGGAACAGTGTGTTTCTCAGTATCTCTGGAAATCAAACTCATCATCAAAGCCTCACACGCATGGGATATTCAAAGGTAATTACAATCCCAAGCATTATAATTGCAAATATGCCTCAGTGTAAGAGTGTAAAACAAATTGAACAAACCATATTGAGTCAAAGATACATCTAAGGCAATATGAGACAGTCTTTTTCCTGCTTACCAACAGCTCAGGGGAAAATGCTTATTTCAGCTCTATAGAAGGTCTGCATTTGAGATACTGTATTTTTTTCACAAACTCTTACAAATTGATTAGTATCACAAATTTTAAACAAATTAAACCTACAATAACTGATTTTTGAAAACTTGAGGCAGCGGAAACAAGTTGCGAATGCAACACTAACAAATCAATCAATTATTAATCAATCATTATTAAAATGTGCCATTTTTAGTCACCTGTTGTGAAAGAAAACACCCGAATCAACTAAACAATATCACAATGTATACATATAATAATATAAAGTAATATATGATATAAAGTGCTCCACAAATTTTGGATGATCTGAATTGGAGGCCTATTTCACATACTTGTATGTGTTCATGTGTGACCTCTAACATATAGGAATGCATTCTCTCACCCAGGTTTCCTCTGAACTTGCAGAGTGTAGCGCGCCGCCGGGGTGTCTCCAGCCTCCCAGCGGCAGGTGATGTTAGCGCGATTCAGGAACACACAGCCATTTAACCGCGGGGGTTTGGGGAGGGCCTTGGACGTTGTAATGGACGAGGCTTGCGGCAGGACTGAAGAAGGAGAGAGGCTGGCGTTAACAGCGCGAAGAGGCAGACACTGCTGGATACGTCTGGAGTTTTTGGTGTGTTATATACTGTAGAGATCTTCAGGCTGAAGAAAAAGCAGGTGATTTGGGATTGGATTCTTGAATGTATTTAATGAAATGCACAAGCAGTGGTTTGGGAAAAGCTTCATGGATGCAAGATTTGTGCAGAACCTAATTTTAACTGGCAGGAAATAGATTTAAAGAAAGAAAAAAAAGGGCTATGTGTGTTAGATTAGCAGAAAGGAAATGAGTGAACTTGCCAACTGCCTGGACTAACATCTTGTCTGAGGAACTTATTAAAACCTTATACGAATTACATCTGAAACCAATTTAACCCCGCTGGATATACACGATTTACTTTGTCAAATATTTTATGCAGGGCTGCAATTGCTATCTGACCTGAAGTTGAAACAAAAGCTCAGACAAGACTGTGCAAGGTGTTTGGCTTGATCTGGCACCACCTTGTTGGCTCAGCTTCCCACTGGGTTTGTGTGGTATTAATCAACATGATCATACTAGGTCTGTCATAGTTCTAATCCTTCCTTCTTAAGAAATTTGTTGCCGCCTTTTTTCATTTGAATGTGCCTTTCATTAAAAGTTTTTAGGAGTTTGGGAACTTTTGTATGAGTTTTGCTGTTAAAGTTTGAGAAATGAAGTGCTAATTTTGTCTCTTTAAAGCAGACAATTAATTAGATTGTCTGCATTAATTAGATTTTTGGGCACCATGAGGACAGAACTCCACAATGAGCTAAACATCACACACTTTGACGTACAATATATCAATATATGGGGCTAATGTGTTAGTAAACAGCTGCCTGACACAACCGGCAAACACACAGCAAAATTAGGAATTCATTTGGAGCCCTGTTTCTGGTCCAATATTCACTTTCGTTCATGCTCTTTTCGGTCTCCACATCCTGGAAAAAAAATGTGGTTCTTTAGTTGGTTCTTTCTATATAACAACAGCCCACATACTGTCCAGGGAATATATCTTGGTCTTTAGCTGCTAAATGCTCGTTTTTTTTTTTTGCCACTGAAACAGGGTTGAGAAAGCCACGAGTGTGAATGAAAAGAGCAAAGTTGTGGGCTACAAAACCAAAACAATTAACTGAAAGAGGTTAAAACGCTCCATAGAACTAAGGGCAACTGCAGACACGGATGATAATTCTCTTTGGGTTGCCCCTTTCAGATTATACATAGTCAATTGATCTATTGTTAAAGGCTAAAGCTGGCGATTTTCTTTATTTTTCTTATTGTCAGCAATTGACAATAAGAAAACACCAAAACAACATCCTACTCGCAAGTTTTGTCTTTGTATCCCACAACCTGATTCAGCTTATTTATCTGTGCCACAGAGTTTCATTGTTATTCAAAAACTATGAATAACACATCAATGAGCCACACTGTTACACAGGAAATAAGGGCATGGTAGTTTATTTGCAAAGTCCCACAGACTGATAACTGCGATAACTTTCCCAGTGTCTGCAAAGGAGTTCCTGTAAAAAAAAAAAAGTGAAACCACCTCCTGCCTAGCTGTGGTATTAACTTTCTGCTTCTTCGAAACGTTTAGTTTAAATTTTGACACATCATCACGTTCCAGGGATTTTCTCCAACCACGGCGTTCACACAAACATCAGCACCTCACCACACTGGGTCTGATTCTGTTCTGGATGAAGAGGGAGAGTGTGCTGTGCATTACCCAGGGTTAGTCCAGCCCCTAGCAGGTAGGTCCACGCCACAGCCAGGCGCCGCTCCATGACCACCAACCGCTCTCTCCTGGCCACTGCAGTCTTTTTCCCTCACTTTCCCCCCATCACACTACCAGGAATTCAGCTCCGGGACTCTGATCACTGAACAGTTAAACAAATAAAAGAAACCATATTGGCTTTTTATCCTCTCAAATCTTAAACAGATTTACGGAGTGTGAGCGCAGGATGCCCCAAAATGACTAAGTTTATTTGTTACATTTCATCACAGCTTCACTGCAACATCTTTATAGCCTTGAACCCCATGGCCGCGTGCCTACAACTTCTTCTGCCTTGCATTGCAACACGGAAAAAGCTCCAACCAACATGAAACGTAGGCAGTTTTACCGAGTACAGACAGTTTTTAAGTTCCCACATTGGCTGCGCCGGGTTTGAGTGTGTGAAGGAATTGATCGGCACTGGCTCTCTTATCAAAACTAAGAATTGCAGGCCTGACCTGTAAGAGCTCAGACTCATCACGTTGGTGCGATTAACATGAAAGAGCAGCCCAAGGCTTTTCATCTATTTAAAGCCAAGGTGTGAAAAATGGAAACAGATGTTGCTTCCACTCATTTTCAGCGCTACTGGTAGTGGTGGTGGTCCTGGAGTGCATAGTAACACTTTACTTCAAGTCACACTATTTAGTATTTATAAGCAGTACATAAACATTTAATAGAGGGTTTATAAGACACTGTGATGCAGCTGTAGGCAGATGTAAGTGTGTTATTTTTCAGCAACTATAACTTCTCATGCGGGCGCCCGTGGAGGCTGGTGTACAAACAGATGAATGACAGTATAGTAAAACACAGCTGTAATAATATAAATCATGTCTTCACATGAGAAGTTCAAAACATTGTTAGATCTGCGCTCAAACAGCCTATATTATAAGCCATTTATTCTATGTTTATATAGTGCTAATAAATTCTAAAGTAGTGTCGCCAACTGCATTATACCAAACGGCATTTCTAATATCCTGTCACGACAGGAAAAACACACACACACACACACACAAACAAACAAACACACACACACACACATACACAAACCTTCAAAAAACAACCAGTGAAAACGATTACAGAGTTGAGTCAACACCCCTTTTACACACTGTCAACAAACCTGAGCGGTTCAAGATGCACAAAGACACGATTTCTGGCAGTGGTGGAAGAAGAGTTCAAAGTACAACTACCTCAACCTAGACCTGCTGTCATACCTGAGCAAAATGTACCTGAGGCGTCACAGGTCCAACTCCTCGGACACGAGAGTGGCCCCGGGAAGCTGTATCAGCACCTCGTATTGTTATCCCTACCGGTGCATGTCAGCAGCGTTTTAATGGGGCAGCTGGTTGATGCAGTGTTCATTTGAACTGTCACGGGCTTTGTCGCCGAGCTGCCGGTTGTCCACGTTCACTCCAGCCGTAACACAAAAAGGTACAGCACTTCCCTCCGAAGCGTTGCGGAACAGAGGGATAAAGGAGCATGACATGGAAATACACGAAGTGCCTCCAACTTGTGCAGTACGGTGCATGGATGACTTTCCACCACTGATTTCCTCGCAGAACAGGATAGAAACAATTAACTTAGCACCAATCGATGTTGCTGATTCAGTTTTCTCTCAATCAACTATTTGATTAATGACTAAACGACTAAATATATGCACACAAAATTGTACTGATAAAAAACAAAAACAAAAGAACAACTGCACTTCAAGATCAGCAAAATTGCCTTTAATTCCCTCCACTACGATCAGCGGAATAAATAAATCTCTTACTGAAGCATCGCGTTTGGTGTTTGTGGCTGGATGGGTTCATTTTTCGCTTGTAGTTTTTGTCTTGACGCCAATTTGACATTAGGCTACAACCTAGAAGAAAAGGTCACAGACACCATGAGGAATGATAGAAATTTTTGTTTTGAGCTATTGAGAACAGACACGTCTTATCAAGTAGAACCTGTCCCCGGGTCTGTTTCTTATTTGTCGAAGAAATGAATCGTCGCCTTTTTCAAGTTAAACTTCCGGCCGTTTGCTGAATGAATCGTGAGTCAAAATCGAGCCCACTTACCGGTGCGAGCTTGAACATCTCACCGAGTCCATCTACAGCGACTGTGCAAGAGCAGCAACCTCTCGGCTCCAGAATACACGTGTGTTCCGCCCCGCTGTCAGTCAGTGCCCCGCTCGGTTTTGTGTCTGTGTGTGTGTGTGTGTGCGTGTGTGTGTGTGGTTCCCATACAGTCCGAGGCCCCCTAGAGGATCCTGTGAAACTTTCCGCTGAGATCCTCCAAATGAGGGTTTGATCTCCCTTTCATTTCATAATAAAATTAAACCTATTTAAATAAAAATAATGATAATTTAAAAAAGCAGTAGGTTTATCTTCCTCCACTTTCAGCATTGCACATAGTTAGACAGATGAAATATAAAGTGATGGTTTAATCTGGATTTAAGGATCACATTAAAAAAAAAAAAAAAAAAAGGAAAAACTTGAAGGACCCTACTGTCTTTTCTCCCCTTGTTTCATTCAACCTTTTAAAATGTGTGTTATTTATATTTTAATTTTTAACTGTAATGATTTAACAGATTCATTGGCTGCCTGCCTCATGTTAACAATAATCAAGAAAAACAATTAAGAAGTGACGGATGTGGCTACAGGATGTCTCAAAGCAATTTTAGCTGCAGTTCACAATATCCCCCTAACAGCTTGTTTTATTTCATGATCAAACTATGACGTTCCCGCAATTACGCAAGTTGTCTTGTTCATTAGTACTGATGGCGCACATAAGGGCAATGGTAGCTATTAAAAATGCATTGTACACGCACGGGCGTGCGTAATGCATTCGTGAGGGCAATCACCAGCCTTTGGTCGATGGTATCAAAACCAGCGCTACTCTAACCAGCTTCGTATCTTGATTTAGCATCAGCCTCCTTCTAAAAAAGTGTCCCAGCAAGTTGTTGTTTCAAGACGCCACTAAAGAACGGAAGGGTTGCTCTTAGCCATTGTGGGGCAGAAGAGAAAACTGTAGTTTTCAGTAGGTCACGTGAAACCAGGGTAGCAAGTAAAGAAGATCATAAACAGTGGGGTGCTGCTGTACGATTTTTGTCATTTGTACATTCACATAACAGCAAATAATAGGCCTTTGTCATTATTTTACATGGAACAAAAAACTTTGTCACAGTAAAACTCTTGGACCAGTAAAAAGGAGAACAATCAGCACCTCCCTGGGTACCAGACATTTGACATCATCCCTCCTACTTTGAGCAACATTTGCGAGGCAGAGGCAAACAGAGTTGTTGTATCCGGGGCGAGGGGCTGGCAGAGCGTGCTGCCCGACTAACGACATATGGATCATATCCCTCCAACAGAGCCTTCCTCTCTTTAGGACCGGACAGCTCAAGAAGTCTCTGGCTGGCTACGTGGCTTCTGGCTGCTCGGGAGACGGGCCAGCACACCGAGCGCTCTCCTTCAAACTTGGGGTGGTCATGCTTAGGGGCTGAGAAGAAGAAGTCATCACACCGAGGTCAGACAATGCAATTCTAAATGAATAGTTCAACATTTTGGGAAGTTTGGATGAGAAGATCAATACCATTCTTCATATAAAGCTACATCCAGGAGACAGTTAGCCTCGCTTAGCATAATGACTGAAAGAGGGAAACAACTAGCCTTCAGTTTTTGCACAAATTAAGAGAACAAGATGTAACATACTAATTACTGAGCTTTAGAGGTGCTGGTGGGAAGATTTTGTTACTTAAGAGAAAGCCACACCAGCTGTTTCCTCCTGTTTCCATACTTTGGAAACAAGAGGTCCGCAGTCAGAGATCCAGACTCTGCAGCACCAGGGACAGGAGGAGAGAGGAGAGAGGAGACGAGAAAGTGTGCTAAGCTAAGCTAAGCTAACCTTCTCCTGACGGTAGCTTCATATTTAACATACAGACATAAGCGTGGTGTTGCTTCTCTAATCTGCTGCAACTCTCTGCAAGAGAGCAAATAAGTGTATTTCCCAAAACGTTAAACTATTGTTTTAAAGAAGCTGCTGAAAAAGACTCACTTACTGGACAGAAGCTCCAAGTGTGCCGATGCTTTGCATGGCAAGTGGTTCACGGGCACAGGCTTTGATTTGTGACCAGAGTCCTCACGAACCTGCCTTCTCTTTGGCTGGGCAAGCTGGCAAATCCGTGAGGTGGCGACTGCCGTCTGTGTCGCTCTGCTCAACTACAATCACATTTTAGGTCATAAATGAGATTGTAAATGTAAAAAAAAAAAAAAAAAAAAAAAGCACAATATCAGACATGAGCTCTTAGGAGTCAATCAAACAAATGAAACTTGGATTAACTCCACTCAGTCTTGACCCAGCGCACAGTGCATAAGAACAAGCACTTTCGATAGCGGCTGAACAAGTAAGAAAGGTGATGACACTGAAATATTTTTCAGTCGTGCTAGCGGAGGGCTCTAGGAATGACAAAGTCTGTGTGGTGATCCACCACTTTGGCTGTGGTCATGTTAAATCATGGGAAGTGTAAGTACCTCAAAAAATGACGCTGTCATTTATGGTCCAGTCTTCCGGATTATAAAGTGGGTCAAAAATAGGTAAGCTTGTTGTGATAATGATTTTTTACTACGTGTACAAATTCCAGTCAAAACCAAGAAAGAGGAAAACAAAAATTCTATGAGGAATTTCCCCCCTTTGTGTTTGCCGGTGTCGTTCAGCAATATGGATAACAACAACAAATTAAAACTGTCTTCTCTTTCCCCAGATAGGCAGCATTATAAATGAGCTATTCATATGATCAGTGGCTTGACCTTTTCAGGAAAGTTAAGCCATTGATCATATCCTGTTGTCAGAGTCCATTGTCTTTCCATAAGGTTCAACAAGTTTCTGACTGATGAATCCCATGTGTTAACTCCCAGCTTACAAAAAAGATCCTTAAAAGTAAGGAGGCTTAAAGTTGAGGTTTTACCTCATGTTTTCATTCAGACATATCTAAAAGTAAAATTTAAAACTTAAAAAAAAAAAAAAAAAAATTTAAAAATGTATGCCTTACTAACACCACTGGCTGTGGAGTTTAACCCCCCCCCCCCCCAAAAAAAAAAATCTCCCACATCGAAGCAGTTTTTTGGGAAATGGGATGTGTGTTACTCACAGGGGCCAGCAGTGTGCGGTCTGGCTGCCAGCCAGCTGCAGGAACCCGCGGTTGAGCCAGGTTACACAGCTGCTTGGATGGAACGGCTCTGAGAGCCCATTCACCCACCTCCCAAATGGGAGAAAGTCTGGGAAGGGGAAAAGAGGCGGGCAGAGTGGGGTGTAGATGAGAAGAAAGGAAAGAGAAGCGGAAGAGGGGAAAGGAGAGCATAAACAAGAGAGGACATGGAAAGAGGTAAAGGTAACTATAATAAGAGGAAGATGAGGAAAGAGGAAGGAGGGATGCAGGATGGCAGATAAGAGCAAAAGACACAAGAGGGGGATAAAAAATAGAGCCAGAAGGAGACAACTATTCAATAAGATCTCAAAGGGGATCGGTGGAGTCAGACAGTGTTTCTGTTTACATGCAGTGTTACTCATCAAAACATAAAATCCTTGATGTTTAACATGTATTTCCTTCCTCATTTAAAAAAAATTCTCTTAAATGCTGCATTGTTCACATGCATGATTGCTAGCTCGGGCTCCCACTCATAAAAACACTGCTCCAGAGTACCACTAATGGTCAAAAACCCCACAGAGGAACTCTAATGAAATAAGTTTTTCATCAAATCAGTGCTAAAAGGCAGATGTTTTGTTCGTTTTAGCTTTGGTTTAGTTCATTGATTCTGATATGTCTATAAAATACAACATATCAGACCTTGTTGGCGATAGAATCATCAAGTCCTGGAATACTCAGCATGAAATTCAGGGCCTGACATTAAAAAATACTTGCATATTTGCATGACTGTTTCTGGACCGATGGAATTAGGCAATGGCTATTATACTGAATTTATCAAGAGAGGTAAACACAGGATGAGGATGAAAAGTGAATCATATGTATCATTGATTTCGTTTTTCAGAAAGCGGACAAGGCAAAAAGACACCTAAAAAAGAAATCACACGCGCATTAGTAGTTAGTAGCATTCTGCATTAGCAACACTAAAACTTATCATATTTACGTTACTGGAGAGTAGAGCTTTTTACTTCTACAGAGCTCCAGCCAGCGAGGGGTTAACTCTGTGAAGAAAAACAAGTGTGCATTGTGTCCTAAAAAAAGGCAGCTGAGGATGGGTTGTAAATAAAAGAAAAAAGAGTGAGAGAGAAAGAGAGCCATACCAATTTTGGTGGTGGATCCAGTCCTCTCACGAGGCAGCTCATCCAGCCAGTAAACAGAACGACTGGAAAACAGAAAAGAGGCCTCATCGGAGTAAGTGATCAATAGAGAGACAGAGATGGGGAGGAGGTGTAGGAGGACAGTCAGGCCTACCGGTCCGGATGTCTCAGTCGATTGGGTTTGGGCTGAGAAAGCATATGCATCCGGGTTGCCATGGAAACGGCTGCCACTGGTGGAGAAACAGAGCACAGTGCAGCTGGAACTATCCCATTATACAAACGTCCCTTATCAGAGTGTCATCGAACGTCATAGGTAAGACTGGACAAGATGTTATGTTTCACACATCTAGATGCAGACGCAAGCAGGCTTGCTTGTGGTTCCTTGAGTCTCCAAAAGTAGAATGGGAGGCAGAGCCTACAGGTATCAGGCTTCTCCACTGGCGAACCCTCTTCCAGTTTGGGTCCCGGAGGCAGACACCCTCTCCAGGCTTTAGAGTGGGCTTAAAACCTTCCTTTTTGATAAAGCTTACAGTCAGGGCTGGCTCAAGCTCGGCTTGAACCACCCCCTAGTTATGCTGCTATAGGCCTTGACTGCCAGGGGACTTCCCATGGTGCACCGAGCTCCTCTCTCCTCCTGTCGCTTTCTGCAGGTATTGCTGCCCCTGGTGCTGCAGAGTCTGGAACGCTGACTGCAGACCACCTAGTGCCCCCATGATCCTGCTCAACACCCACTGCTTCCATTATTATTATCATCATTACTATTATTATATTTAGTTTTATTAGTATTATTGTTCACCCTATTATTATTAGTTGTATCCTTAGTCTCATCATTGTTATACATCTTTATGTTATACCTGCACTGTGCTACGTTCTCTTTCCTCCTCGGCAGACGGCCGCCCACCATGAGCCGGGTTCTGTTCAAGGTTTCTACCTGTTGAAAGGGAGTTTTTCCTTGCCGCTGTCGCCCAGTGTTTGCTCACAGGGGAATGTTTGGGCTCTGAAAATATAACTATCAAGAGTACAGACTAGACCTGCTCTATATGAAAAGTGCCCTGAGATAACCTCTGTTATGATTTGGCGCTATATAAATAAACTGAATGAAAAAAAATGTACATGTAGTACGTGAATAACAAAACTGTAACGCAGCTGGCTTACTTCAATGTTTGTGGACATTGTGGGTTATAATGTAACGGGAGGGAATATGATGGTAGTCTGCCGTCGTTTAGATTCTGAGGTTGCCATTCAAGCTGGACTGGAAACAAGCAGCTGAATAATCGATTGATTGATTGACGGAAGATAGATTCTGAGAATTGATTAATTTCCCCCTCAACTCAAAACTGTGTTTTGCGTATTGTTACTTCACTTGGATGTTTTGCCTTTACGGTGTAGGATGATACACAGAGAATGGACTTTTCAGTGAAGTAGGAGACACCTTGTGTCTAGTTGTTAAGTTACATATTTGAATATTTATGCATTCTGGGTTTTTTGATGAAGGGGAGGGAGTGGATGTATTTTTAAGAAAATAATATTTAACTAGGTCATTTAACTTGTTTTCTGGAAAATCCATATCAGAAGTATTTTTCTGTGTTTTAAGACACATCTTCAGTGGTTTAAGTCATTTATCAAGCCCAAATTCAAGACATTAGCTGGCTTCAGGCTCTCAAAATGTGAGCACTTGCTGCTTATTTTCTGATTTTTTTTGTCACTGTGAATTTAGTATGTTTGGGGTTTGAGACTGTTGGGCAGACAAAAGAAGCAATTTGAAGAAGTCAGCTACTTTACTACTTTTATTTTATGAAGGATTAAGGAAAAAAATAAAGATTTATTGTGGAAAAAAATAATTAGTTGCAGCCTTGCTGAACTACCCTGACTAAAATGGTCCCATGTATCTCATGTGTGGTTTATTGTCTACTTCTCTGTTAATACCGGTCACAGCGACAGTAACCAGCCACGCAGCGAACTTAATCCCTCGCCGTTTACACTACCAACCCGAACTCGCCGAACACACAAACGCGACGGATGACTGATGGACTTCAGCTCATAAAGGTACTTTTTCCCCTCCCCCGGTTCGCTTTGGGATAAAACGCTTACCTGTCCAGCACCTGCGGTCGCTCCTGGTGACGCCTGCTGGTTGCTAGGGTGTCAGGTGACGTGTGTCGGACACAGTATACCAAAGATCGTCCACGTGCAGGGTGAGTCACGATGGCTAACTCCGCCTTCCTGTGTCCTGCGGTAAGTTTTTTCTCAACCAGTCGTTCGGCTTTAAAGAAATAAAACATCTGAGGCAACTGATAAGCATCCACGCTTCCTTACTATGCCGACAAGTCTCCTTTTCTGTATTGGTATTTGGCGCCGGATACCATGGCGTGTATACAATACGTTTGGCATATGTGGGTGGAAATGTTCATTCATTCACTCAACTTACATTTTGCCTATACGGTGTGTTCCAATGCATGGACGCCCTATTTTCACGGGACAGTAAAAGCCAAAAAAAAGAAGAAAAAAATCATGTTAAAAGGATATAGAAGGGCATCAAACTAGCCAGTTATTCATCAGTTAATCCAATTAACATGTTTTTATTAATAGTAATATCACTTCATTTATATATCATGTTCAGACAAGCAGAGACAATCAGTTGAAGGAGCTGATGTGGGCTCTCCCACAGTATTTCATTTGTCTGTAAACTAGAAAAGTATTTTTGAAAGACTTTTAAAAAAAAATGAATTATAAATATGTTCAGTGATTTGCAGGCCTGCACACACTTTCAATGAAAAAATGCACACACACACAAAAAAACTTGAATTAAAATCACTTTACATGTAAATTAACTTTATAGTAGTTTTATGTCTTAACTTTTTCTGCTGTATTTGTTTGCACAGACAGTGAAACAATATTGTTTCCAACCTTGAACTGTTCTATATCATTAAAGATTGGTAAATATTTATAGGTATCTGTGTTATTTTTCTTGTAGTTTGTGTTCCTGGCAGCTTTATACTTTGTTAAATTGACAAAATGAGAAGAAAGAATGAACATGACATATTTTAGATTTCTCTAACAATCCATCAGTAATAAAGAACCTAAACTCATCACTCTGGCACCAAGTTTTAAAGCATTTATGTGACATTTGTTTGGAAGCCCAGCGCAGTGAAAAACTAGTTTCAAAAACCAATAAATTTAAAATTCACAAAAATTGAAAAATGCACAGACAATTTAAAAAAAAAAAAAAGGGAACACCTTTATTTTCAACAGACATTTAAAATCTTATAAAACAGCACAGTAAATAATCTACCAAAGCTTCTTTAATAATAATGATCACAAAGCAACAAACTTTCAATATAATACTGTAGTTATTATTCTTTAAACTAGTATTGCGGGAGTCTGTTATTGTGTGATGTTAACAAGGCATGTCTGTTGTGACATACTGTCACTTTCTGTTTTTCACACATTAACGTGATGAACTGAGGAGAACACTGCAGGGCTCGCAGTTACAGCATCATATAACATTCACAGGCCTCTGAAAGACACAGTGAAACCCAGAGCCAACAGATGGCAAGGGTTAAATATATAGTGTTTGGTTGGTATTGTTACTAATATTTAAAGGATAATAACAATGTTGCTTGTACTTACAGCACATGTTTACTGCATTTTCTACCGTCTACGTCTACTTTAACTGTCCACACACCACCTCTTATTTTGTTTGATTTTTGTGTCACCTTAAAACATAAAATTGACATAAAAATAACTGCTGCCTTAGCTGAAAATCAACTTGGATTATTGGCACAATCTTAAACCAAAAGGAAACACCACTATTATCCTTTAATTCGCCCGGCAGTACACTCTATCTCTGCACTATTGTAACAGAGACAAATCTCCATGCAATGTTCTGTAAATTCTTGATACACCCCAAGACTATAGTTTGTCTTTTTCTCTTTTACTTAAAAAGTACTCAGCTACCAATCTTAATGGCAATGATCGTGGATTTTCAGGATTCCTTGGTATTAAAATACAGGAATTTCAGTGATAATACCAGTTCACAGGTGTAGGTTCATGAGGCACTGAGCTCTATGGTTAAGTTGCCAGTGTAGTTACTGGGATTATGTGAAAAAGAAAAGTAAAAGATAGCACCAAACAGTCCAATCTCTTGTGAGTAGTGCAGGTAGAATGGCAGTGAAAAGGCCTGTAGGAGATGGGGTCAGATATAGGTAGATAGAGTATATACTGTATTCAGTAGCACCAGGAGAAAGAGTTTGTGGTTTTCATTGTCAGAGGGTCTGCACTATGACAGGATACAGTAGGGACATGTGTTCAGCGCCTCTGATAGGCAGCTTGTGTGTAGTGTAGTAATGGATGACCTCGGGGATGGTGGAGAAGGGAGGGCTGTTCTCCCCGAGCACATAACGCCCATCTGCAGACTGAGTGAACTTCATATGCATGAAGCCTTTGCAGCTCCTGAGAGGGGGAGGGAAAGGAGAGGTGAGTCTTTGCTTTACTGGTTCAACCAAAACTGGATTGTAAATTGTGGCATTTACATATGACTGAAAGTGCATCTGTGGGAATCGTGATGCCATCAGAGGAAAAACAGAGGAAAACACTCGAGACAAAGATTCCTTGGTATCTTGGAGATAAATATGACCATGAGTGACTAACCCCATCTGGAAGAAACATGTTAAAATTTCTGAAAACAATTAGGGCCGAATGCACTAATCCGGGAACAGTCAAGGAAATAACAGATGTTAGCACATCCTGTCTCTAGTTCCAAACACAAATTTGTATGCACTCTATCTTTCTTTATTGTAACACCCATGCTGGGCCCCAAACCCCGTCTCCAATCAAATTTCCAATTTGACTGATCTGCTAAACTACAAAGTTTCAAATATATAGTGAAAAAGAAACAAACACTTAAAAGAAAGTGCTATAATGGGAACTACGAAGTGGAGAGTTGTCATTTAAACAGTAATTACTATCAGTTTTCATCACTTTGATGTGATCAGGGAGTTGCAAGTTTTATCCCATCTCATTGAAAGTCTTTGATCACAGCTGGTCGTTTACAGAACTGGGCATGTGGTTATCAGATTGTTTAACGATACCATACATTGTGTAGCTGATGTACTAAATCCTGCAAGGGCGGGGGTGCTCCACCACAAATATCTTGACAGACTTGAGCTAAAAACAAGTAAAATGACTTGCACAAAAGCAGGAGCACTCTAGAAATGACAAATGTTATGGCTGTGCAAAACTAATAAGAAAAAAGGAACATATCCATCATTCCAAATTGCGCCTCCTTTCTTTTCAAGCTGTATTTGTTTTTTTTGTTGTTTTTTTTTTCCACCAAAAGCTACATTTTGAATGTTAGGGGTAAGGGATACTCACTTTTACTACTCACAAACTTTTTATAATGACTATTTTTTGGCTTTTCCGTCTTTTATAGACAGTTGATAGTGAAGAGTTAGACAGGGAACAAGGGGGGGAAGAGGGATATGACATGAAACATTGTTCTCCGGCCAGAGATGAACTGCCGACGTTGCAGCTATGTGGCGTGCACTGTAACCATTCAGTGACCACGGAACTACATACTACTCACAAACGTAAGAACAAACACTGTTTGGGACATTTCTTAAAACGTGTTTTAAAATGACTGTACGATACAATTAATAATTCATAATGGTTTTATTAGCTTGCAGATACTGCTTGCTCATAAAGGTGTTATTCACACGGGAGTGATAGGTGGTTAAACAGCTCTTTTTGAAACCCTCACGAGTACAAC
Source organism: Xiphias gladius (assembly GCF_016859285.1). NCBI lineage: Eukaryota > Metazoa > Chordata > Actinopteri > Istiophoriformes > Xiphiidae > Xiphias > Xiphias gladius. Next base: position 18,576,098 of record NC_053409.1, read on the forward strand.
ACTTTGTTTGCACTCTTTCCATGCATCTTTAGTGTCTGCATTTTTTAAATTTATGAGTCTTATGTTGTTTGTTTTTTTCTGATAAAAAAGCTCCTCTACCAGCAGCAGACTCATTCCTGCTATAGTTTTTAATTGTCATTTTATCACATTTCATCAATATTTATATGGTTGATAGCTACTTCTTAAATGCTACAGGAGATATTAAAGATTTGATTAGCTATGTGGTTAAATCACATTTTTACTCCTAGATGTAACTCTCTGAACTCTGATAAATGTTGAAAGATAAATGTGACAACACATCTTTTGCTGGTGATCTACTGTTGACTTCTTTGTGACATTAAAACCTAGACAAATGCATTGCACTCTTGCATTGTATGATTATTTATTTGATTTTGGTTGGCTACGCACAAGGGCTTTCAGTTGGGTACAACCTGATCAAATTACAGTTCTCCACCAGTCACTGTTTCAAAGGTTAGTAACAACACCCAGCATGCAGATGACCTCTCTAAAAACAGCTACCTTCATTCCTATTTTATTCATACAGGCTGGAAACACAGTTGCATGGAGAGAAATGGGGGATGGAGAGGGAAGGAGCAACACAGTAAGTGGGTGGATGGGAAGAGAGCCGATGGAAAAATTATGAACAATTAAAAGTCGCCTCACGCCTCAAATCTGAGAATATTCTCTAACCACCCAGATTGTAACAATATCCAAATGAGGCAAAAACTAGATCAGATCATTTTGGAAACAGCACAGTACAATGCAGTAGACAAGGTTCGATATCCCCTTTAAGAGAATTTGAGAAGAATTGTTTTTTTTTTTCCCCTTTTGATCCAGTACAGCTTACTGTTAAACATAGATACAAATCAAGCAATGAACTTGATGTAAACAAGAGTGTGCGCAGGAGTGTCTACCTGAGTGAGAGCGAGTAGTCGCTGCGGCAGGTCTGGCTGTTCCTCACCAGGTAAGAGCTCTCTTTGCACAGAGTCAGAAGACTTTCTGCCTCCGAGCGGCTCAGGGCTCCATGGTACCATCTGCAGGTGACCAGGAGGAATGAGAACAGAGGACAGATCTAGTTATCATCATGGACAGTAATTTTTTTCTCTTCACGTTGTCCTGAACAGTACTTAATGTCATACAGTCCCTTACAATTTATCGCTTCATGTTACCTCTGTACTCTATACGTCGGATTACCCTGTGAAGTTTTCTTGTAAACAAAAAAATGCTGCATTTAAACAAACCAAAATGCATTGTGAATCTGACAACCATGATGCATATTTTTCTTTCCACATAAAACATTTAAAAAGTTGATTTTTAAAATATTTTGAAGTTTACAATTTTCCTCTTCCCTGCCTATGATGGCGCATTGCTGCATTTCTTGGCATATAATCGCCACCTGTAGTTCACTTGAATAGTGTGAAACCATTTGAAGGAAGGTGGAAAAAAAGGTTGTAGAGCTGCAACTATTAGTTGAATATTCAATTAGTCGAGTGCCAGAAAAAAGTCGGCAGCAATACTGATAATTGATCAATCATTTAAGTGTTTTTTTTTTAAGGTAAAATGCCAAAAAAAATCCAATGCTTCCAGCTTCTAAAATGTTAGTGTTTGCTGGTTTTCCCAGTCTCCTGACAATAAACTGAATATCTTTGGGTATTTTGACTGTTTGTTTAACAAAAGAAAAAAGACATTTGAAGACCTTGAACTCTGGGAATTGTGATTGGAATTTTTCTTTTAGTATTTTCTGACAAAATAATCCGTAGACTGATCGATTAATTGTTAGCTGCAGCCCTACACGTTTGGCTCTATCTTCCAGCTGGAAGCAGCAAAGCAATTGAGGGTGGCTGAACTTTGCAAGGCACAGTGGCACTTAGCCTAGTTCCAGACCTCAGAATCACCGCCCACATCTCTGATTTGTTCAGTATTTCAAATGAGTCTGGTGTTGTGCCCATTCAAGACTGATTTCCCTGGTTAGAGAAACAAATAGCAGATCCTGACATTTGTATGTTGCCATTCATAAGAGTGAACGTGATGATTAACATGTAAAATGAAATGATATCTATTCCCTCTATGATGCAGGGGCAAAAAGTTGGCTTCCTTTAATTTCAATAATGGACAGTCCATTTCTATAATGAAGCAAATGGTTCAATAAATAAACAATGTATGTAAACAGTAAATGAGAATGATAGCAGCCAAATTGTTAACTGCTTACAGTCTGTCTCAGATTTTATAGCAAAACCATGAAGAGTTGTTGTGATAAAGCAGACTAGAGCCAGGAGACACACATAATTAGACTCCCCTAGAAGAAATAGAACAAAATGAAGCACTGGCTTCATAAGCGCAATCCCAAAAGAAAATAAACCTGACACTTTGGTTTGATCAGTATCAGACTGTAATTTCCTCTGTATGCTCAAATGTCACAATGTAAAACCAGTAAAATCCAATTTGTCCCAGCAGGTCTGAAAAACATCTCATCACATTTTCCTAGATTGCACACATAGCGTAGTTAAAAAAAAAAAAAAAAAAAAACGTGAAGAAAATCAAGACCATGCATATGGAACACATATGTCCACTTACACTTGTCTCTCCAGAGGCAGAGATGGATCTACTCTCTCTCCCAGAAGAGCAGGAGTGTCACCAACCAAACGGAGCGTAGTTGCATCTGCTGTGGTAGATGTGGTGCCTGTCTTGGTGAGCCTGGTCTGTTCTGTCTGAGCTCGCGAGCGCTCCTTTTCTGCCCCTTCAAACTGAACTATGGCAAGATGAAGAGATACAGCAGAGTAGTTTAAAAAATGACTCTAAAACACATTTGGTACAGAAACATATACACCAAGAAAGGCAAATTACCTGCTAGGGCTTTAGAGATGTTGTCCTTCTTCCACTCCCAGGGCTGGTCGTATTCATCAGCGGGCCTCTCATCATCCTGAGGGAGCCTGCTCTCCCTGCTGTCTACCAGGCCAAGCCCGCCCTCGGCCCTCTGAGTTTGCTGTTGTGCTGGTGGAGCAGCTCTGTGGTGGTGACGGGTCCTCTCCTCATATGGGTTATCATATAACTGGACAGGATCTCCACTCCCAGACCTGTTAGTCATCACGCTGTGCTGCAGTTCTTCAAAAGAAAACACACAGAGTAAATTACTTTCTGCTAAATTTTAAGTCACAAGACAAAAAAAACAGTACAAGTATCTAGATAAAAAATATGCCTAAAAATGAAATTATGGGACCAGAAATTTTAACTTTGAAGCACTGATTTACTTATAAGTACAATTAAATCTGTTGAGCGAGGGCTTTAGATCCTTGTCTGTTACCTGCTTAATATATCCAGTCAAATGCCAATTTCATCACAGTAAATTTACCTCTAAGTTGTTCTTTATTCAGCCATAACTTAATAGTGAACACATTTATAGGATTACCCCTGGTAGCCAGTTTGTTCTGACTTCATTGAGTTTCTATTATTTAAAAAAAAATAATAATAAAAATTGTTTAGAAGTGACATTTAGAGGGCAAAGGGCCAGTAACTGATAGTAACTGTTCAGAGTACAATATGTTACTATTTAACTCTCGATAATAAATAATACCTTGTAATTTAGAGCCCAAGTGACTAGTGAGAGAGTGAGAGAGTGACTAGGTCTTATAATAAACCTGAGATGATCCGTTGGGCCTCGAATGGCTCCATGTAGCTGCAGCAGTCTGTTGGTGCAGGTTTGGGCTCCCAGTTTGGTCTGGCTCTAGGGTCTGGATGGGCATCAAATGGGTCAGAGTAGTCTGTGTCAGTGTCCAGCGCTGCAGGGGCAGAGGGAACCACCTTGGGAGGATGAGAAACAAAGGACATCTAACAATTAAATAGGACAACATGACGGACTTATTTGTGTCAAGAGGAAGAGCTGGAAATATAACTGTGTGTGTGTGTGTGCGTGCGTGCGTGCGTGAGAAACTGAGATACAGGGCAGAGAATGAGAGGATTAAAAGGAAAAAACAGCAAAGAAAATTAAGCAGAAGACAAAAACAATGCTTACTGGTTCTTCCTGAACAGTCACGGGACTCAAGGGGACTTTACAGCGGCCAAACTCCTGAGAGTCCACTTTAATTAATCTGTGTTTGGGAGATACCACTTTCACCTACAATGTAACATATGGAAACAAGACACTTTCAATAATAATTCAAAACATCTCAAAACTAATCTTCTGAAACATGTGAGCAATGGCACTGGTCAATATGAGCTCAGTATTTATAATCCAGAAGTACATTTATCTAGCGATACATGGTGCGAGGCACACAACACAATGAGGTCATGTGCATGACTCTAAAAGCAGGTCATACCTCCACACCATTAGGCAGCACTGAACCAAATCCAGGGAAAGAGGGAAGGCTCACTGTGGCGCTGCAGGAGCTCAAACTGCCATTCTGGTGCTCCTTATCAGAGTGTTGGTATGGGTCCTCGAAATCTAGCTCTTTCTGAGCTCTGTAAGCCCTCAAAATCTCACTTTCACTGTAATCTGGCCTCGGGGGCTGTGGAGGGTCACGCCTGCTGCCTAAGTTTAGGTAGTCCTTCAGCCACTTTGCCATGGATCTGGGGATGAAATGTTAATACAGATTGCATTGAATAATTTCACATACTGTGGAAATGAGAATACAAATAAAAAGTTGCCCTGATTTCATGTTATTCATATACTAATTATCATTTTTTTCAGCAATTTTTAGCCAAATATTTGATGGTTCAGCTTCATAAATTTAAAAAAGACTCATTAATGAATCAAGACCCTAAGTAGTCAAGGTCTATCAGGGCAATCGAAAGACAAAACTAGCCTAATGACACAACCGTACCCGGGAGTGATTTGCATTTGTTAGCCCACATGAACGTGGCTGGAGCCCCCCCAACCCCACAAAAAAAAGGCTGCGCCCTGAAGAAAACACTGACGTTAAAAAATTCAACAGGTCCAGTGTAAATACCTTCGTAAGGTTAACTCTGATAACCTTTCCCCTGAGGTAAAGCAGAGAGTGGCTTTTAGGTAAATGCTAGAAGGCTAAGCTAACTAAGTCAGCAAATCACAGTAATCATTGACAATTGCTACTTAACATTGGGAGTGAAATCAAAACAAGGGGGTTTCAATTACTTATTCATACTAGTGAATTAAGGATAGCGTTTTCGACCAACCTGCCCGTAACAAGCTAAACAAGCTAATCTTGCTGTTGTGCTATTTTTTTTTTTTTTTAAATATAGCGTTTAAAGTCATATAAGTCGTACAATTGATGATGGCCGATCTGTATATATGCCAAAGCTAAGTTAGCTAAGTCCAGCTAACGTCGACGCGTCTTAACCGTTACCTGCTAACATTACTTCTTTAAGCTCACCCTCTTTCTTTGCATTGACGGTTCCGGGTTCCAGTTATTTATTTCTGGTTACCATCCGGTGTTTCGTTTTAACGTTATCGGGCCTAAAAATAAAACATTGTTATCCGTGAAATCCGTCCTGCCTTCGAGGCGAGCAGGTCAGTCGGCTAATGTTAGCTGGACCAGACCAGACCGTCGGGCAACCCGTCTCCGACACAACACTCACTGGCCCGACGGACTGGCTTAAAGGGGAGTGGTAAGGTATTTTTGCTGGGTCGACATTAAAGCCTCACATATGTGGCAAGCCCTGTGACTGCCTCCAAATCCACGACTGCAATCCGTTTGTCTCACGCACTCGGTCCCAATGATGTGGACAATGCCATTTTTTTGTACACTATCAAAACCAGGCCCGCTGCTGAATTCTGTCTCTCTTACCAGCTCTCGTCTACCTTTGAGACTGCAGTGTCTTACTGTGGTCAAAGCTCGCAAATACTGCATTTCCAGTGGCAAATACCATGTTTTGACTATCTATATATATCTCTATATCTATCTATATATAGATATCTCTATATATCTGTAAATCTATATCTATATATATACATATATCTATATATTTATATAGATATATATATCTATATAAATATATCTATATCTATACCTATACCTATATATATATATATATATATATCTATATATATGATATGATATTGGTGCTTTCACAACTGTGTTTAAACTAAACCAGGGGTAAGGATAAGGAAGAGAAAAAGGAAGAGAATAAAAATGTTATGAAAATGGTGATATGGAGTCTTTTCAGTGCAAATCTTGGTTAATTATGTTCACGTTAAAATTACTACATCTATAGCTCCATGACAACAGTTTTTCCTACATAGATTGTTGTATGCTGTACACACTGTAAAGTCCCTTGAGGCAAATGTGTGATTGTTGCTATATAAATAAAACTGACTTGACTTGACTTGACTTGACTTGTATATTTGAAAATTCCCTGCATATCTTCCATCCTTAAAATAAACCAGATATTGTGACATGGGAATCACCTTGTCCCCAGGGATTACAAATCACATTAATATTTACTGTCCAAACAAATATTCAGTGACATAAATTAGCATTATTAATGCTAATTTATGTCATTGTCATAGCATTATTAATATCACACTGCCATTGTTTTTATATAAACCTGTTTCACTCTTTTCAGCAGCCAGATAAGTTTGTAATTAGCACTAGCTCATATTCTTGCTTGTCTGATCTACACAATTTCTTATCTTTGAGGGCAGACAGACATGATTTTACATTAACATTTAGGAGAGTAAGAATGTTGAGGTGTTGCAAGATGTCAAAAATATTTCAAAAACAAAGAATTAAACTGAAACAGATTTTAATAAACACTAAGATAGGGCAAATTTGTCCCACAAATATTCACCATTTTTTTTTCTAGGTTACATTCTCAGTAACAGAAGGTCCATGAACCAGTGGATCTGCTAAGGAAGATTATTTTGGTTTCACTGAATCTCGACAGCAGACAATACAATTCCTGCTAAAGCCTGTCCACCAATACAATGACTTGTTATCAGTTATTTCTTTACAGAAAGGTTTGCATAGGGTAGACCCACAAACTGGTTTACACATGATTTTGATTTCTGTAGAGCATTACAAAAAAGCCCATATCATTATATTCCCCTCTGCGTCATTCATACAAATGTATCAGTCACTCAAGTCGTCTTCTGCTCAGTCGCTGCCATTGCTGTCACTGTCTGAATAAGCCCCCAGCAGGCTGAGAGATGATGACCCATTTTGTGTGGTAATGGGCTTTGAATTATTTGTGGAGTCAGCCGTCTTTGATGCCTTTGAATCTGTAAAACAAGATACACGATGACTGTGCCTTCAAAATCATATGCAAATGTTTAATCAAGGATGTGAACAAGCAGCAAAAGATAGCTGTTTTTTAGAAATCCTAACATGCAAAACAAACAAACAAAAAAAACATGTGCTCATCGGAACACAAGGGGACAAATGTCTTGTGGAAATATATTAATTAACTAATGTCTAAGTTTTCAAATGAATCAGGTAATGAATAGTATTCCTGAAGTCATAAACTGCACGAGATACTTACCTGTTTGTGAAGTGGGAGCAGCAGGGCCCCCCACTGGACTGGGTTTGTTGACAGCTGCTGTTGGCTTCTTTCGCACCACCAGGGACCCTAGTGGTCTTTTACCACCCAGTGTCCCCACACTCCTGTCCCAGCTCTCCATCTTGGCCCTCTTCACTCCTCCAGCTGTGGCTCCCTGTTGAAACACAGCATGAGACATTCCCACACGTTCAAGATCCCACCATCTTCTTCAAGCTCTTCTGATCAGGTGTTTAGTATTTGCCCCTTCATGCCCGTACATGGTATCTGGAAGTTTTACTACATCAGCCTTTAAGACTATTTAGACCTTTTACACTTTGAATTACATTTAAGAGGAATTTATAGACAAACCACAAAGCTGGCATTTCCACTCTAATTTATCATACTGTTTCTTCTGAGAGTTTATTTGAGAAAATGTGCAATGGGAAATGGGAATCCATTCACATGACAAAACAAATTTTATGTAATCAGCCTGCAAAGCCTCTGTCACATGGTGTAGTAAAAATATATCTCCAGTAACAAACAGATACATTTTATCAGTATTAACTGATTTTCTCTGGCTAATTGCGGGTAGCGGAACATGCTTTAAATATGTGGTCATACATACCTGTCTCTCTTTGGGTTTGTCAATGGTGAGGATGTCTGTTGGTTTGTCTGTGCTGGACTTGACTTGATTTGACAGTGAGCTGCTGCTCCCCTCTTCTTTCTCTGAATCAGAGTCAGACTCTCTCAGTCTTTTCACAAGGGCGCGCTCCAACATCTCCCTGTTAAACAATTTCCGAATTCAGTTTTAGCTGGGTTTTTAAATGACATCTGCTCAGAGTCTACGCTGATTATAAGAAGAATGCATATGACAAAACTTATTAAGACAAAGACAGAGATCAGGTCAGGTCAGTGAGAACCTGTGTATTAGATATGTAGTCTTTAGAAAACTGGAAAAATACTTATTTTCACTTCATGGTGCAATACACTTAAAACATCAAAGTTTTACATTCGCTTCACTGCCCATTATTTATTTAAACCTTAATCACTCACTTTGTTTCTCGCTCATCGTCTTCTTTCTCCCGTTCCCTCTCTCTTCTCTCCAACTCTCGGTACTGGTCGATCATCCCCTCGAAGTCCACCTGAGCCTGCCTCTGGTTCAGCTCTTTCAGCTCCTGGAGGTTCTCCAAAACCTCCATCTCCATCTTGGAATCCTTTGTGCGGTTCTCCAACACCTGGTAGAGGATTGGGAAACCACTTAACTCCTCATGCCCGATGCCTGAATACTGCTCAATAACACAACAGAAGCTGACATTTACACGCTGACCTTCATGGGGTTGTTCAGTTCCTCTTCTTCTCTCTCCTGCTGGATTCTCTTCTCCTCCTCCTCAATTAGCTTCTCTGCCTGGAAGTTTCGTGTTGCACCGTGCTCCATTGCGTAGTCAGTGTTCTCTGGGTCAGTCTAGGATCACAACATGAGATATGAAAATGCGAGGAAATTATTTTATGCCTAATGCTGGAGATTTATCTTCCAGAATATACCAGGGACACTGTTCTATATTTACCTTAACAGTACTTGTTTTGTCTCATTTCAGTAAATATACTGCATCTGTGATAATTAGAGCATTAAATATTCTCACCTTAAACGTAATCTCAGCAAGACACCGAGTACATTTGATGTAGAAACGGAAGATAGGCAGTCCCATGTACAGCTCATTTTGGACAGTCTCTTTGCGTGCATTGAACTTCTTCCCCTTGTAGATGTACTCGCCACATGTTTTACACCTGCAAACAACCAGAGAGGCAAGCTGATGACACTGCAGTCACAGGACTCATTTACAGAGGCCAGAAAGTCCTTGTTGTTAAGAGGTAGCCCTGGTCAAACTGTAAATACAACCAAAATCCAAGAAACTGTTTTTCCCTTCAAATGAAACAAGCCATCCAAGATCACTCTCATTGAACTTCTTGGAAAGCAGTATTTAGACTGGATTATTCTTTTAACATTCTGGGAACATGTTGGAAATAAATATTCTTAATTTAACATGTTATCTCTTGCACTTGTGTGTCTGTATATAATGTATTCCTCTGTATTGTGAATGAAGATAATGTCACATTTCAGTTTTTTTTTTAATAGATCTACAAAGAAAGCTAATAATAATTCTCAAGAGAAGCATAAAAAAGAATTACCAGTTGCAACCTCCCTTCACTTTACTAGGTTCTTAAAACTATCTCCAGAATTTAGTCGGAAAGATATATCAGCAGAGCAGATATTAGTGACGTATTTCCAGTGTCTCTGTACATGTTGGCCGATGAGCAACAAGAAATTGCAGCACAAAAATGCCAAAAACATGTTGGTAGCTAATTTAGAAATATTGTCCCCATTATATAGTTTGTCCACTGGTAAGAACTGACAGGTTTATTATTGGTCACAATTCTTTCAATAAACACATTTAAGGAATCCTTATCAAAAATGCTTGTTTATGTCATGTGTTTATCACCCTCTATATAGCGTTATCAGATTTATTAAAAAAACAAAACAAAAAAAACACAAATTCTTAAATATTGGTTCTGGCCTCAATACATCAAACATCAAGTTTTGGTAGGGGTCTATCCAGAATTATACCATTCCACGTGGAAACACTTTCAGAACCTGGGAACATGGCTTGCTATGTTCACAGGATAGTGAAAATTGGTGAACAGTACAGAAGCGAGAGAACAACTATATAATCAGAAAAATGCCTCACCCAGCTCACCTTCTTTTCTAACAACCTACTTTAAGAGAGGAAGACAGATCCCTGGGTGGAGAACCAGACCACCTAAATGGAAGCTTATTTGTCTTCTCTCCAACCCGGTCCCCCTTTTCCTGTTCTCTAAACTGATGTTTCGTTGAAATATGCTGTGAAGCATGCAGACTACTGAATTTTTGTCCCAAGATCCCAACTGCTAATATGTGACAGCTGCACGGTACTGGATGCCCTTGCCTGCCTTCTCACAAGTGTGTTGTTTATGTCTGTGAACTTAAAACAGCTACTTTAACCATCAAATGAAACTCCATCCTCTGCCACACCAGCTGTGCGAGTTGTGTGATTACTTTAAACCTGCTGTTAATATTTGGCTGTAAGGATGAGTGAAACAGGTTCTGAAACACACTGACGCACAATGATGAGACAGACATACCTCATATTGAATGGGGCCATCAATCTGACCACATACTGTCGATCTTTGGGGAGTTTGAGCTTTGGGATTTTGGACGGATCGAAATCCGGAGGGTAGTATTTCTGTGGAAGACGGAAGTATAAATGAGCGTTACTGAAAAGCCTGAACGTAGGAAAGAATCATCAATAATCCAAACTGATGGCAATGTGGCCAACGTAGTTTGATTTGTTAGCTTTAAAACAAATACATAATGTACTTTGGATTTCTGATATGAGGAGATGCACCTCACTTAGCTTCAAAGCTAATGTTAGCCTACTCGGTTTCTTATACATCTCATACGCTACGGCTAACTATCCTTTAAAACTTTGCAAAAAGACGCACACCGTTGGCAGTCATCTACTTACATTCAATACTTTTCTTTCGGACATTGTTGCTTTTGCTGGAAACCCAACGAAGAGACGAAAACGTTGGAAAAATAAATAGTCGAGGGCTAATTCAGCATATTCTCTAGCCCGCACGTAAACTTCCGGTTGTCCCCTCTTTAGCTTCCGGGCTTTGAAAGTTAATCAGCGTGCGCCGTTGCGCTCCTGCATAGGGAACGATAATTTACCACAACAACAACGGCCAAAATTTAAATAAAGGCATAGTTTTACAATTTTTTATAGCCTTTTTCTGAGGGCATAAGGTAAAATTGCATGAGGGAGCAGAAAAAAACGCACAGTCATGAAAAATGTAGGCTATTAAAAGACTATGAAATGAAGGTAAAAGGTAATATTCTTTATTCTTTCAGAAAGGGCACGATTAAAAAAGGAGAAGTTATTAAACAGATGCATTATCATCAATATGTGGTTTTCTGTGAGAATCTCTACTTCAGCAGGTTTAATTCAACACATATTTGCATTTTCTCTTTTGACATTCTCGTCTCTGATAAATATTTGGGAGGATGGTTGACATATTAAAGGCTAATATTGATCAGTTAACTCCCCCCCTAAATCAGTAGAATTATAAAAATTAACGGTTTGTTTTATGCTCTAAGAGTTCATAAAGAGAAAAGACCGATTGATCACATTGGAGCTTTTATGTTTGTTTATTGGATCCCCATTAGCAGTCACCAGTGCTTCCTGGGGTCACCAAAAATTAAGACAGCAATTATGTGTAAAATGGGTAATTAAATAAAATTAAATATGTACATACACGTAGAACAGGTAATGAAGTAAAATAAAGCAAGACACAGTACTAGTTCATAGTATAATATGATGATAATGATACATAGATAAACTACAGTACTCTATGCCGTGAGAATCCAAAGAAGAAAGGGAATGTCAGAAAATGTTACAACAAATATTCAAGGTCAGGGCAGATACTCCATAAACCACAAAGTAAAAATCCACCACAGAGCTTGAAATAAGTGAACAAGCTAGATCCCATCAGAGGAGTAGCAGCATTCATTGAGGTGAAAATACATTTAAATATCCATTTGCAATAGAGCATATGAATTGTTTTAGTAATCTTTATGGATGCCAGATATCCACCTTTGTAACTGTACTATGTTGATTCTGAAGGAAAATGTCATTTACTGATGTTAAATCATTAAGCACTTGAAAATTACAGTAATATTATTATTATAAAATTTCCCCTTACCTACCTTCAAAGATTTAGATAGAAAATTGTCCACATTCACAACATCACAACATCACCTGCTTAACACTTCACTGAACCCACATCACATTTATATTAAGTGAAATATAAAAAAAAAAAGTATATTATTTTTTAATGGCTGCATCTTACATCGAATGTACAATGTGATCATTTTTCTACATATACTTTCTACATACACTATGCTCAATCAGTCGGTTGCCGACATCTTATTCTTTTGTAATGTCCTCGTTACACCTCCATGTCACTGAAAGCGCAAACGAGTGATCAGTCAATGGGCTCTGGTGCCGTGCCGTAATGAGGTCCCACTGCATCTGTTATGGCAGCGTGATATCATGTGCTGAAAGTCACAAAAACACACACTCTTTTCAGAAAATACATGTATCTGGAAGTGTATGACTGTGTAGAAATAGGTTGTTTTGCTGTATATGCAAACACAAGTTCAAATTGTGTCAAACCACACACCAAAAATCTTTCCATAGCATTTATTCCACCAGAATGAGTAATAGGCTTCCCATGTTGACCACTTCCTACTTCTATCTGTCCTCTTCAAGAGACAGTTGAGAAGATCAGGATCAACATGGTGGAGGAAGTACCCCTCAGGGGTAACGTTAATTGCCAGTGACATAGGGCTCTGACATGGTTGGTGTGTCAACATAAGCTTGCCAGCCACACAGACATATTGCTTAGGGGGTGGTTAAGGTTATTCCAACAAAAGGAAATTGGATCCTGATTGCAGATTGGTGTCAGTGTGGGTTAACCCGAGGTCTGATTTCAGCTTTATTGAACAGAGGTGACACAAGAAGATGGGCAGAAGAAATAAGCAGCAAAGCATGGGAGGGAAAAAGTTTGTGTTCACATAAGGTACTCTCCTCAAGATGCATGTGGGAGTAACTGATTATTTTTTAAGATTTGCCAGATTCACAGTTTTGTAACACTTATTGTGGGGAGTTCTCGGATGTTTTCTGACACATCAAAATGACTCATCAGTAGCCAGACATGTGTTTAACCGCAAGGCTCATTTTCCAAACAATAGGCCGCAGATTAAGATTTTTTTTTTTTTTTTATAACTATTTTGCTGACCCCCCTCTCAAATGTAATGTTTTTTACAAAGGGATCAAACTGAAATAGATCAGAAGCTCATCCCAAAAGATGTGAAGGAAAGGGGATTTATATTGAACTCCCAGATTACTTTGTCAAATATGTTTTATAAAATCTAAATCCATCTTTAATCATTACTGATTTAATCGGCCCCTTCCTGTTAAAGGTACAAAGGTGCTGAGCAGTGTCATTCATGTCAAAGTAGCCATGAATATTTCAGAGGCTGGCTGATGTCAACAGCAGCTATAAAGAGGGGGTTCTCTTTGCAGGAGACCTAAAAAGCCCCACCCCCACCCCCAGAACATCCACCAACTGAAGAGAAGGACTCCTTGGGTTTGTGTTTCAGCACCATGGTCAGCGCACGGGCTCTCCTCCTCGCGGCCACCTGCTGCGGCGCCTACCTGTGGCTCGCTTGTGCAGAGGAGTCCTCACTGGAGACGCGCTCGCTGGATTTCCCGCTGAAAACCCAACAGGAGAAAGACCTGGTGAGAGATTTTATAAGGGATATTGGTGTGAAATGTGTCACCTGGATTAATGAGGCATGGCGGTTCTTTGTAAACCCATATAAAGCGATTTTATGGCGCAGACATTAAAGATTTTAGGGGATGAAAGGTATCCAACAGGCCTGGGATGGTGAGCTTCTAATTCCAAGTAGGTTAATGATTTTTATCCTCTTAAGGCAGTTTAGCTTTATGGCATTTTCCCTGCGCAGATTGATGCCTTGCAAGAAGTTCTGGAGAAGCTGAGGAGCAAAGAGATGCCTCTAGAGAAAAAGCTTGGCTGGCTGCCTTCGGTAAGTGAACAAAATTAGAAATTGTGAAACTTTTTAAAAATATTTGCATTTTTAGCACCTTGACTGGGTAACATTTCCTTATTCTTTTACTCGGATTTTCTAAATGGTGTGCATATTATGTAAAAATATGCCAGGCCAGAAGAATTTTTGGAGATGTGATTTTCGGTCGCAGATCATATAGGACGAGGGATTTGTCTTATTTGTAAAAGACATTTTCCAATAAGCCACTGAACTTGGAATCAAGGCCTGCGCGTAAATTTCTGCTTTCTACGTTGGACTGAGCTATGCACATATGACTTCGGGAACAACGCACTTCTAAGTCTAGAACTTATATCTGCAATTTCACGAATTGATGTAGTTTTTTTTTTTTTTTATCTTCCAGTGTGACGCAGGAGAGCCGTGCGCCGTGCGCAAAGGCGCGCGCATTGGCACGTTGTGCAGCTGCCCCCGGGGGACCTCCTGTAACTTCTATGTTCTCAAATGTTTGTGAAAGAATAAACAGAAAGCAGAGCTGCGAGGAATGACAGGAGGGAGTTCGGGGGTTCGGAGCGACGAGAATATGTCCCCTTCCTCAATGTGAGTTATAGCAGGGAGGGCTGCTACTGTTGTCATTCTCTTTGTGATAAAAAAATAAAATAAAAATGCGATTTAATATGTGATTAATAAGTGACGCTTTTCTTTTATAAACTGGGACTGGAATATGTTAGAATACGTGTTGACTGGGTTAAATGATCTGTGTGCGTCTCTCTTTTATTCATTTATTTATTTATTTATTTATTTATTTGCCATTGTTTAGGACCGTGGCACAGGGGGAAGTTATTTGCGTGGGATTGTGGCATCTGGTGGCAGACTTTTTGAGAGTGTTTTTTTTGTTATAAATCCCTGTTTTTCATATTTTTGTTTGTTGTTGTTTCTGTTTATGGAGGGATATAGCCTATGGTTTCTAAAAACATTTGTAAGATGACGAGGTCAGTAAATTAACTTTTGAGTTCAAGAGTCCGTGTGTCTGTGCAAGAGAGACTTTTTGCTGCAAATTTGCAGTATTACGAAAAACATGGTCGGTTTTATGCAGCACTTCTTAAACTGCATATGGTCGCAGCCGGACTTTTTCATTTTTCCATAACCATGACTTGTTTGTGATTTGCTTTTGATTAAAATGATTACACTACATCACTTAAAGGACAACAATAAAGAAAAAATATACTGATTCCCTTTTCCGTGTGTCATCAATAATTCAGCCTCCTCCTACACATTCGCTAATGCACGGCTGCGTGCCGGCACATCAGCTGTCGTCTCCCTGCAATAAAAGTCGCCGTCAGGCTTTTTCAATGACATCACATCCAAGTGCAAGTTTCCAACATGGCGTCCAGCCGGGTGCTGGAGAGGGAGGTCCAGGAGGAGCCGAGGCGCGCTGCCACCGCAAACCTCGACTTGTGCCTCCGCAAATACTCCCTGCTCATCATTATCGGGCGGAGCGCAGACCCCAGGCAGACTGGACACATCTGCAGCGAGATTGAACGAGGTACGTCCGTTTCAAGCGGCCTCTTACAGCCACTGTGCGTCATTTTGCTTTCCCTCTATATTCGGATAGAAATTCAGATGCTCGCAAGTTCTCGTCGTCCCAGATCATCACCGAGGATGCTACACCGGTGGCATTGTTTATGTAATTTTATCCACCCAACTGACCGAGGATGCGTCATCCGGCGGTGCGCCACCATCAGCACCACCTCATCCCGCTGGGCACATTGTAATTAAAAGCAGTCTGGAGCGGGTGGTTTGCCTTTCGCCTCGGTTGATCGTTATGTAAGGAGACGCCTTCGGGGAAACGATGCAGGGCGGATATCCAGTCAACATATAGCCACTTGTAAACGATGTGCCATTAACCCTTGTGTGTTTACGTACAGCAGTAACTGTGGGCACAGGGACACTGTGGGTAGTAGGCAGTACCTAATAATTACGCCTTATATAGTCTGGGTTTTACTGTGTGAGTACAGCCATAGATAACGCAGGGACATTTGAGTAAATAATTTATGTAAAAGGGCTGTAGACAGATAGGGAAACAGAAACGGAAACATAAGGTTTCCACAGAAACAACGGTGTCACAGATACTGAGAATGAGACATAGGGACATAAAGATATTTATCATTATCACCGGCCGACCAACATTTCATCGCTGTCCGATGAAAATCCCTTATCACCAAAATGTCATCAACTTTTCATGAGGTAAGAAAAACAGGCCTGTTTTCAGCTTCTTCGCAGTGCATTTACATTTCGCTCAGGCAGAATATTCTGCGCTCAAACATGATAAACTCAATTCTAAGGTTTATCTGTAAATCACCAAATTCGGAGACTTTCACTATGTTCGTGTTTCTCATTGTCACGCTTTTTTCTTTCTTATACATTGTGTCATACACCTGTCTTTGCAAAGACGGCTAATGTACGTTGAACCTGTATTGGTGGAAAATAAGATGATACGTTACATTTTTTTTAAAAATCACAATACAAGAACCTATTTGACATGTTAAATAAAATTAAAATGGTCACGCATTGCCAGTACTGTGAAGGTTTCAGCAGCAAGTCAAGTGCCTACATGGACAGGCAGCAGACTAATTAGGGGTATTTGAGCATCCTAGAAACCAGGAAAGGTTTAATACTAGGCCCAGTCTAAAGTCATAGATATGGTTCTTTTGGATCTGAATCTTTTCATTGGATTGGGGGGCAACATTTATAACAAGTTTACCAGATAAAATGAAATACTTGGAATGTATTACATTTTTTTTAAAAACAGGTGTAAAACGTTTTTATTGAAGGAATAGGAAAAGGGGAGCGTTGGGTGAAATTATTTAGTATTTTAATAAAATGTACTATTTGCAAAGCAATTAATGCCTAAAACCAATAAATGTGTATATTAGAACTTTTGTTTTGTGAATATCTGGACAATTATGTGAAACCAATTGTTGCACCGAATGCTTCTTATGTCTGCAGGTATTCGGTCATGGGACATTGACTTAGACTCCTGTAACCTAAGCCTCTATCTCCAAGAATTCCTGTCCCATCACACGGCGTCATTCAAGGGTGCAGGTAAGGCACTGTGTGTGAATTTGAGCGATCCCCCCGTGCCCTCAGTCCGTGACCTCGCAGAAAGCCCCGTGTCCATGGTAACCCGCCAGCTCAGCGGGTCTGCGCTCGGCCAGGAAGGAAGGAAGGAAAGTGGAGGAGCAGTTGCATGATTGTTAAACATGGGTGGGCCCCCGTGGACAGAAAAGCGTAGAGAACCGCATCAAAGCTGTGCCACCCCTCTCTTTGTACGTGTTACAGCCTTTTAATATGCAGAGCCAGGGACAGCCAGGGAGAACGGTGGAAAGGCAGGCAAACATCAGAGTCCGGCAGCTGTTTTACAGCTGAGTCGTGAAGTAAGGTGATGAACACAGCCGAGAACAGACACGTCTCGTTCCAGGAGGGACGAAAGCCAGGAAGGCTGCCTGTACTGTATGTGGTAAATACCACCGTGGTGAATTTCTCCTTTGATGAGGTGCAGAGCGTACATGTTATTTTTTTGTATGGGGGTTTTATAAAATGGAGGGAGAGAGAAAGAGGGTTGACTTAAAGGAATAGCTCAACATTTTGCTGAATTCACTTATTTGCTTTCTTGCCAAGGGTTAGATGAGGAGATTGATACGGTTACAGTAAATATGGTAAATACTGTATATGGCTGGAGCAAGCAGCTTGTTAGCTTAGCTTAGCATAAAGACTCGAAACCTATTTACACTGTACGGAATAAAACAAACAGGATGTAACGTCATAACTAGGGAGCCTTAGACATACTAGTAGGTGTATTCTGTCAGTGCCACGCTAGCTGTTTCCCTCGTTTCCAGGCTTTGTGCTAAGCTAACCGGCTGCTGGCTGTAGATTCAGATTTAGTGTACAGACATGAGAGTGGTAGTGATCCTTTCACCCAAATCTCAACAAGAAAAGAAATTAATGTATTTCCCAAAATGTCAAAGCTTTTTATTTAAGTTTTGAATCACGAAGATGTTTCACATTTCAACCTTTGCTTGCCACAGTTTCACGAGGCCAAAACTGTGAAGCATAAAAATGTGAAAAATGTTATTCAGTCCAATAGCCAGTGAGATATGTCAGTTGTTTTTCCTTCTCGATGTTTGTTTCTAACTTGAAATAATGACAAAAAAAACCTTTGTTCGTATTTGGGTCATAATTTTCCGATTGACTGTGTTCGCCTCTGTATCCTCAGACGTTCATCCATTTCCCCTCAGACTGGATATTTACTGCACACTGAGCAAACTTGGCATCTCATCCTCAGACTGTCCCTATGACTCAGCTCTTCCACTCTTCTTCCTTCCTCTTTTGTCGCTCAGTGAATCAATCATCTGCCGGGTTATCCCAGTTCACTTTCTCTTGGACTGCTTTAAACCCATCGCTCGGATCCATCGGCTTGCTTCCCAACTCCTCAGCTGTGACTCTCTTGCTTGCTTCCCCTTGGTTGTCTGCCTGTCTCTAATTCTCTTGCTATCTTTTGTTTTTCTCTATGCCTCCTCAGGGCTGAAGTGTCTGCGCCACAGTACCAAAGTGTTGGACACACAGGTGCTGATCAGTCCATCTCAGGAGCAGGTTCATTCAGAGGTGAGGGGATAAATCCTGGGTCCTTCAGAGATACAACAAGTTTTTGGGAGATACTTCACCAAGTTAAATATATAATATGATACAGTTGCTCTCCGAAACAAAGCAGGGAACACTATTGGAACATTATTCTCTTTGCACGTTTAGAATTATTGTTTTCTTGTTCTCTGTAATCTGTTTTGACATCTTCAAATTTGACATCTTCATATTGCTTATTTTGTCCGACCTAAAGCCCCCAAAGATATTCGATTTAAAGGGGTATAAAGCAGAGAAAGCAGAAAATGCTCGCATGTAAGAGGCTGGTACCAGCAAATTGTTGGTATCTTTGCTTGCAAATTTATTCAAATATTTGAGTAATCAATAGCCAAAATAGTTGTCGATTACTTTTCATTTCAGCTGTAAAATGAATTCTACACAAGCCTTATATTAACAATTTTTTTAGAACAAAAAGCCTGTTTGGTTTGATTTTTCTCTCTTCCCTATATTCTTTCATTTTGCTCTACTGCTGTTCTTTGACCTGGGATTATAAAATGGAGTAAAAGTGGCCTTACAAAACAACACATCTTACCATCTCTCTCGCCTGGTCAGGTGTTTGCTCTGCTGTCGAGGGAATCAGCTCATAAGCTGTTGATCTTGGCTGGCCAGAGCGTGGAGGAAAGCGGAGACCTGGTGTTTCACAGGGGACTGTTTTCGCCACACCAACTGAAACAAATACTAACAGAGCAGGTAATGTCATGTCTGACCTGACTTTTATCTTTTTGCATATAAACATTATGCGTTTTATAATGTTGCTGCATCTGTTGCTTGTAATCTTGAAGATTTACAAATGTAGACTTATTTTAAGGCTGCAAGAGACAATTGTTTTCACTGTCAATTAATATACCATTTACTTTGAATTTGGTTAACTCAGTGAAAATAGAGGTGAAAAAAATAGCCCTGCACCTTTCCCAGAGCCCAATGAGACATTTAAAATAGCTTTTTTTGTCTGACCAACAGTCCAAAACCCACAGGCACTGCATTTACAGTCATCTATAAGAGAGAAAAGCAGCTTTTCCTCACACTTTGAGAAGCTGGAACCAACAAATATTTGGCACTTTTGCTTAAAAAATGACTTAACGATCAAGTGATTATCAACACTGTCGGCTATCTGATTAACTGACCGATCCTTTCAGCTGTAGCTTATCTTACTGCTAAACTCATGCATCACCATCAGCTTCTGTTTTAAAAGCAATATATCAGCTGATTTTTAATCTTTTTTTTTTTTTTTTCAAAAACACATAGTATAAGGAAACATTTGAAATAAGGATTCCTTAAATTTGGTTTTTAAAAAATTGTTATTAAAGATATACACTGAGCAGGAGACAGTCTTTCTGAACTACCTCAAACATATCTTTGTTGTGTTGGCATTTTTGCTCTACAATTTCCTTTTTCCTTTTCAACCAACACATATATCCTTATACCAATATATCTGTGATTAACTAATATCGGCAGAGAATATTGGCCCAGGCAATATCATCTAAAAAAACATTTGGATGTTGTCTCTGTCTTTAGTTCATCAGTCAAGAGAGCTCTGTCTCCTCCTCCAAGCTCAACCTGACCCTCAGCTGTCCCAACATCGGTGAGTGGAGGAAGACTCTCCTGGGGAACCAGCCTCTGCAGGGTCCTTACACGCTTCACATCAATCCCCCAGAAGTGCTGCCTGCCATGGAGGCCCTGGGGGGTTTCACCTCCCTCGTCTCTGCTACCCTTTGTCCTCCATCCACCTTCGAGCTCCTGCCTCCTCCCACCACTGTCGGTTTCCTCAAGCTGTCCCGTCCCTGCTGCTACGTGTTCCCTGCTGGCCGCGGTGACTGTGCCTTCTTTGCTGTTAATGGGTTCACGGCACTGGTGGATGGTGGCTCGGACACTCAGGCCTGTTTCTGGAGGCTGGTCCGTCATCTTGACCGTGTCGATGCAGTTTTGTTGACGCACATCGGGACAGAGAACCTTCCAGGGGTCAACGCCTTCCTGGAGAGGAAGGTGGCAGAGCTGGTGCTGAGCTCTGATGTCAAAGGTAAGTTAAAAATGTTAATTATGGTCCTGAAGGAAAATGATGTAATATGGATATTGAGATCTATCTATAATCCCCTTTACCTGTGTCATGTTAAAATTTCTCATCTGTACGTTTCTGTGTCTTTATAAATATATTTTTCTCTTTGAACAGACGACTTGTCTAAGAGGCTGATCTCCCCAGAGCTTGGAGTTGTGTTCTTTAACGCACCCAGCAGGTTGCAGGTGGAGCAACAGCCTTGTGAGTGATGGATTAGAACCCACTGTAATACAGTGTAAAAGTGAATAATAACTAAACAGGGAGTATGGGCTAACATCCCTCTTGTTAATCAGATATATGTACGAAAACAATCATATACATTTGTATTGCAAGATTTTGGATTTTAAAGGACCTTGCCTCCTTCAGTGTTGGCCTCTTTCTGAGTTAAAGGTGTCCTGTGAGTGTTCTTGTTAAACAAATATTCAATGTTTCTCACCAAAACACACTGTGTGTATCAATGAGGGCTAAAAAACAAGTTAACAAGCTAACAACTATTTCCTTTCCTGTATTTGCCAGGCTGAGCATGAGAAGTTATTCTTAACCTTTGAGATATTACTTGGTAAAATAATCCCAACTCAAGCTAAATTTACTAGGTTTTTCTGACACTTTCAAGCAGATTTCAGGGTCTTCTTCAGTCATCATCATTTCCAAAGTTGATTTTTGTAATATTTTGCATCAGTGCATCAATTCCAGCAGTTGGCAGGAATGTATATTACATCAGTATTGTCCATATGTGTGTGCGTACAATGTGCATCCTTGTGCACATGCCAGTAAAGCATGAGGTGTAAAGAAAACGGGGACCCTCTCAACAAAACACTATAAAATAGGAGCTCCTCTGCTGATGAAATACTCAACAGGGTACCTTTAACTCATTAGCCCCTTGTCATGTTGTGATGGCCACCAATGTAAGGACCCCTGCTAGATGTC
Organism: Xiphias gladius; assembly: GCF_016859285.1. Lineage (NCBI taxonomy): Eukaryota > Metazoa > Chordata > Actinopteri > Istiophoriformes > Xiphiidae > Xiphias > Xiphias gladius. The sequence continues at coordinate 18,597,907 of NC_053409.1, forward strand.
TAAATGTAAAAAACCAAAGTAATCCAAATGACTACTATCAAGTAAAGCTGTCATTCTTCTCCTGTCAGGTGTGGACAATGTACTGAAGAGCACGCATCAGGCGGCCCTAACCATACAGTTATTAAAGAAGTTAGACATCAGACCACAACCATTGTTTCGACCGCAAGGAGTCACCATTGAGCCTCTCACCCTGTTCCAGAAAATGGGAGTGGGACAGCTGGATTTATACATCCTCAATCCCGGCAAAAACAGCCAGGAGTACCAGGCACTCATGCAAAACTGGCCTGATGAAGAGTCATCAGCATCCAAATCCCAAACTCTCCCTCTTACTGCCCTGGCCTCTGTGTCTGCCCTGCTTGTGTGGCATCCAGCGTGCCCTCAAGAGAAGGTGGTCAGGGTGCTGTTCCCTGGTGTTACCCCACAGGCGAAGCTGCTGCAGGGGCTAGAGAAGCTGAAGGGCCTGGCCTTCCTCCAAAAATCCACGGTGACAACCGGTGACCTGGAGAGGCTGGGGGAAGACAGGAAGACCAAGAGGACAGAGAGTCAGGATAGTGGCAGGTCACAAGGGAAGGAAACAACACCTAAACATGGGAAAGAAAGAGGGGTTAGAGAGGAGGTCAAAGAGGTATCAGTGAAGGAAAAGGGAAAAGGATTAAATGGAGTTGGTGCAAGAGATGCTGATAAAACCAAAATCAAAGAGGTGGGTTTAAAGCAAAAAGCAGCATTGTCAGAGAAGAATACATCAAAGAAGGGAGGAGGGAAGGATGGGAAAAAGGAGAAGACTGACAATAAAGAGGAGAACAGTGTTATGAAGAATGATCAGGTGAAAAAAGATGGTCTCCTTTCCAAACCAAAGAATGAAAATAAAACTAAGCTAAAGAAGGAAGCAAAAAATGACTCTAAAACAGGGGCGAAGAAAACAAGAAAAACATCAGGAAAGGAGACAAATGATGGCAAGAAGGCCTATGTAAACACTGAATTGCCAAATAACTCAACAAAACCCGATGCTGGGACTGCGTTACAAATCCCAGAGCCAGACTGCCCTGCTACAGACCAGCAGAATCAAAAATTGGAGAAAGAACCCGAAGAGAAGCCCTGTGGCTCCAAGACGTCTACCCCTGAGGATATTACAGCTGATTTTCACAGGCTGCGGGAGGGAACTGAACGAGAAGAGGCACAGGTGGAAACAGCAGATGAAGGAAAACAGAAAAGCAGTGAGTCAGGAAATGAAAAGAGCCTTGGAGGTCTGAGCAAAGAGACAAGTAATGAAGCTGCCGATACACCAGGGGAAGAAGAAGCAGGTGGCGCAGGGATAATGGGAGGAGAGAGTGGTGATAATGAAGTGCAAGATAAGACTGGGACTGGAGAGGAAGCCGGTGTAGGCATGCAGAAAGGGTCTGTGGACCAGCCTGAAAATGCTACCAAACCAGCAAAGATTGTGGGATTTCCATCTCCCTTGAACACGGTGTCAAAGAACGAGCGCACAGTCCAGCTAGACTTAACCCCGACTGAGTACACTCTCCTAGACGGGGCTTTGAGACACAGCCCTCCCTCAAGATCCTCTCCAGAGAACCAGATGCCTGTCAGCCCTGACGAGGAGACCATGGAGCAGGCCTCCCCTGACTCACGGCCCAACAGTGCAGGCCACACTCCTTACTGTCTTTCCCCAGATGATGTGTGGTGTAACAGGGCCACTCTTAGCCGGTTACAGGCCCAGATGGGTAACGTAGAGTCCACTGATGTCAACCAGCCAAATGGGTCATCCAGAACAAGTGAGGGGCAGCTATGCCAGCCCAAAAACACTCCAGAGAGCCAAACAAATCCCAGGGAGAAGCATCTAAGTTTCCTTTCTTTGGGTGCATTTAAAGACGGCTCTTCAGACCCTTCTCCCTCTGTGGCAACCACTACCACTACACACTCCATGCCAGCAGAGGTGAGCTCACCTCAGTCCACAGAAGTAGATGAATCGCTGTCCATGTCCTTTGAGCAGGGACCAACCAGTGTGAGCCAGAGAGAGGGGGAAGACAGCATTCATCACTCCCACTCCAACGGAGGCCATTTTGTGGGGATGACTTTACCGATGAAGAAGCCTCCCAGAGCTTCAGGTCAAGTTTCAGAGATGGGGCGACCTCCAGCTCCTAACACACTTCATTTTGAGGCGTCACCTCATGATGTGGATCTTTGTCTGGTTTCTCCTTGTGAGTTCAAACATTTCAAACCCCCTGACTCCAGCTCAGGTGCCAGTGAACCCTCCAGAGGAGCCTTTGCCTCACATCATCACGGCAACAACAATAACAACCCCAAGGACATGTCACCCAGTGAATCAAACGCCCCTGTTTGTACAGAAGACTGCCCGTCCACCACAGCAGATGGAGCTCTGGACTCAGATGAGGATGAGTCATGTAGTGAGCCAACTAACTCCCCCCACCTCCTCTGCACCAGTCAGGCTTTGCCCCCAGACCCTCTTCCAGCCCCTCTCAGGGACAGTCCGCCTCTTCCCCCACATCCTGACACCTCCATGCCTGTTCCTCAGTCTGACTTGGATGCCCACGGGAAGAGAGCTAAAGCCAGCAGCATGCATGGGAAAAAAACGCAAGGGGTGAGTTTGTCTTATTGGCAAAGAAGAAAAGGACGTCTGTGTTAATATAGTGTATGAGCTCATTTATTTAGGTAAAATTTGTTAGATGATAAATAGTTTTATTGTGGCTGCAATCAAGACTAACTGTAGAATTCCTGAGCCAGATTTGCAGGAGAGTAATAGTTTTCTTCAAGTGTTCAGTCCTGGTCATAGCTGAAAGTTTTAAGCCATTAAAAGGAATAGTTTGGCATTTTGGGAAATACACTGATTAATTTCTGGCATAGAGTTAGATGAGAAGATTGATACCACTTTCATTTCTTTGCTGCTGTCCTGAACACAACTCCCTGTAAAATGGCAAATTGTTGTTTTTACACTTTTTTGTTTTCATTTTATTTCTAACAGATAAAAAAAAAACATGATATAACATGTTACATAGTGAGCTTTAGAGGTAGGATAGGTGGATTTTGTCACCTTCCGAAGGAGCTGGGCTAGCTTTTTCGCCCTGTTTTATTTTGACAAATGACAGTTTTCATTTGGGTCAGGCCTACAACAGGTATTGTTATTCCTTACATCATTGTTTTTCCGGCTTAAAAAAAAACTTTAAACGGTAAGGTATCAATCTGAACCATTCTATTATGATATTAGCAAGAAAATAATGGTTCTTCACGACTTTTCAATTCACATCTTGGAATTGATTTGAGCATTTCAGTACTATTTTCCTTCTCCAAAGAGCACCTTTGATGTACTTTCTGTGCATTCATAAAAATCACGTAGACATTCTGAGCACCGAGATGACTTTTTAAAATAATGCATACTTTACTATGAATTTTGAGTCACATATTTGCTCACTTATTAATTTTATGATTTGGAGCATAAAATCCTTTGTCAGACTCTGGCTGGAGTGAAATCTAATATCACACCTTGTGTACAATTTTTTTTTTTTTTTTGTGTTACCAGGTTATTGATGGCTCCCAAAGATCAGGCTCAGGGAAAAGCAGGACAGGGAGCCAAAGTGGAGTCACAAAAGGGAGTACCTCTTCAACTCGTACGCCTTCCTCCAGCAACCGCTCAGCACCAGCAAAGTCCTCACCCAGTCTAGGTATAGATGTGTCCTTTCCTCTCCCTTTTCTGTTCTCAAATAGAAACTTTGCAGACTTGAGTGCGTCCACTGACTCGTTTCACGTGGTGCCATCATTTTCACACAGCAGTTTCTCCTCTCCTTTCGGTCACAGGCTCTAAGTCTGCCTCTGTTGGGGAAGTCAGTGTGTACGTGGACCTGGCCTATATCCCCTCCGGAGCCTCCTCTCCAACAGTCAATGTGGACTTCTTCAGGTGTGTTCGCTCCTCCTGCTACATCATCAGTGGCGACAGTCCGGAGAGGGAGGCGCTAATGAGGCACACACTGGACGCTCTACTGGATGCAAAGATATCCTGGCCTGACACTATGCAGGTAGACACACATACACACACATACTCGATTAGATTCATGCACATTGAAATAAATATCACATGATGTTGGTAGGTATCTTGTGTTGCAATGACCCTTCCAAAAGACAAAAATCAGCAGTCGAACTTAAGCTCGGCACTGTTGACCAGAACTATGTTTGAGATGTGTTAGTGGTTCCCAAACTTTTTTTTCTCTATGCCCCCTGTGGATGCGAAAAAAAAATTTGCTAACCTTGACCTTGATAGCCTTTCTAGCATCAGAGCACTCTTATTTATTCATCATTCCCAAATGAATGAGATCCAAAAAATGGTAGGGAAAGAACATGTTATTGAAATGATTTAAGAATTTTTGGGGGATGTTTAAAGTTCAAAGGCAGGTTAATATTAATGTGATGACCATGTTTTAACAGAATATCACTTTATTGAGGTGATTCCCATGTCTTTGCCACAACAGAATGAGACAACAACCACAAACATCATTGACTAACAGGGTAGTTTCCCTTTCGCATGCAGCGAAGATGCTGTAAAACTGGTTACATGGTTCCCTAAACTACCTAAAAAGTTGTTTTTGGCAAAACTTGCCAGACGACTTCAGCCGATTTCATCAATGAACCTGTTCTTTTTTTGTGCAACAAAAGACATAGCTATGACCACATGCGACAAACAAATGGATCCTGAAGCATATAGCTCATAAGGGGAATTGCGCTTAAGCAAATCACCTCAGAGCTTTAAACCAAACTGCAACCTATGTGTGATTTTCTGCAGATACTAGAATCATCGACAAACATGTGCACACCACAACTCAGCAACATGGAAGCTGCAGCCAAGGATATCGACAGTGGACTGAAAAGGCAGGAGGTTAAATGTGAGCAACTTCTTATTCATCTATCCTTTTCTCTGTATCTCCAGGTAACAGTGATCCCTACCTTTGAGTCAGTGTCGATGCAAGAGTGGTACCAGCAGACCCTGGAAAGACAGAAGGAGCTGGGCATCACCGTCCTTGGATCCAACAGCACTGTCGCCATGCAGGACGAGACCTTTCCTGCCTGCAAGATAGAGTTCTGAGGCACGCTGTGAGATGCAGAGGTGGAGGGTGAATATGAGCTCAACGATGGAAATTTTTATGTGAGAGAGAAAGCAAGAGTCTGGAATGAAGAGTGACAGAAATAGAGAGTTAGAGAAAGAGATTATAGGTAAATAAAGGAAATATAAGGCCCCTTACTGCACGAAAACAACTGAATGGGTGATTAAATGGGGCAGTCAACCCATCCCCTCCCGGTGTTCACTTCTCTGCTGGCTGCTTTTGCCTCAAAGAGCCCTTATTTCTCTTCATCGGTGGAGGACACACATCCCCGTGGGTTGTAATGCATGATTCTTTTGACCAATGACCCTGTGCCAAACAGGTGAGGAGATCACACTGGCTGCAAGACAAGCATGTCGGGCTGCAAACATGTAGATCCACATGAAAGCTGATGTCCTAGATTAGTCAGAATAGTTAGCATACACGGGGTTAAAGGCACTAGAATGCTTTGGCTTGTTTTCACAATATGCTAAGCACTGAGGTGTGATAGGAGCCCGCGCTACGTTTCTGGGTCCATTTGGCTGCATTTAATGCAACATTTACCAGTTCACCTGAGAGGATTATTCAGATAATTGAAACAACTCAAGATATTCCCCAATGGCAAGAGTATGCAAACTTTTATTTATGAAACCATTGTTTGCATTCATTTATTTACTAAAATCCACAGTGTGTGGTCAGGTGTTTTTTGTGAGCGCTACAAGCAGACATGAGGTGAGTTGTGCCGTGTGTTGTACCTGCTTTAAAAAGTGTTGTGCCACTGTGGCTTCGATGCTGACATGCCCTCTGTTAGTGAGTGATAATCGCTTGCTCAATCTGAGATTACTGTATCTGAGTGTGCAAAGACAAATCTGTCAACAGGGATTAGAGTACCAGATTAAATTTGATAGCATTACAGCAATCGTCTCATTAAGAATGGTACTGTATTTGTAATCCATTACAAGTTCTTATAATCCTCCTAATCAGGAATCAGGCTGCAAATGCTTTTGCAGAATTATGCGTTAATTTACTCAAAAAAAGAATAAACAATAAAGGTGATGACATGTATTTTGATTGTGAATACCATGGATAGGATCATACAGTATATTGTAGACAAATATTTTGAACAGCATAAAATCAAGGTTTAGTCACAGTGGGTGGTACGGAGAGCTTTCCAAGTCTTAGTCAGTAAATTAAAAAAAAATTTAAAAAAACGATGTTATTTATAAATGAGGCAAAGTAATCCTGAAACTGAGACTGAAAGTCATCAGAAATCACACTACTGAATTATTCGGACTATAGTACAAATAACATTTTATTTTATGTTTACATAATTCCTAATAAATTCTTACAAGTTTCCAGGAATAAATTATGTAATTAGATATAGGGAAAATTAAAACACTGTTCAATTAATACGTTTCCAATTAATTGTTTGGATAACTTGGACATGCAAAAATGCCAAATTTGTATACAGATGAGCGTACAATTTAACATATATGAAGAGTATTTTTTTAAGATAATAAATGGATAATGAATTGATATTTACTTGGGTTTGAATGGAGCAGTTCCTCAAATTACTCTGGAAACATATAACTGCTTATACTAACTACACGCTATTTTCCCTGTTATTCACACCAAATTTCTTGGATTTAGACCCAGTATACTTTAAATGCAATTTCAAGTGACTAATTGGAAATCTTTAATGTAATGGGTTACACTTTAACCTCCCCAGACCTGTCTGTCCATTGGTCTCCTTCTTATATCCTTTTATCCCAGTGTGGATGTCCCAGAATGGATGTCATATGATGAGATTTGTAAGAATCACAATTTAAACTATGATTATCTCTGCAGCTGTTTTGCCTTCAAAAGGATTAGTTCACACAAATGTGAATGTGGTATCCAGAGTTTCCTTAATACCAAGCATGAGATCAAAAATTCCCACTGACCATTTTCGTTTCCCTCTCAATGCTGCCTCCAAATAAACAAAAAATGTCATTTTCATTCAATATCTCTAAATTATCTGAAATATATTTTGTAATTATATGAAATGCACTTAAACTTTTATCACAAACTTGTATTTTCCTTGAGAAGTATGCAAATTTGTTTTATTTTGTGCAATCAACTTCCTTCTTCTTTATCAATCCCTCAAATGGTGTATATGGAATTCATCTTTTCACATATGTTGTCCGACCCAAAGTCATTACAACTCCAATGATTCCCCGCAAATTGTACAAACACTTATCTGCAATAGGCTGCCAGATTTAATGATCGACTGGGATGGCAAGGTTGAACTAGATCCGTATTCATGGCCGACAACTACTTTAACCCACAGTAGCCAAGTGAATTGTAACTGTATGTATGTGTCCCGCATGTATAAAATACTGTATTTTGTTTCATTCATGATATTCATGAAGACGGAGAGCAAAGCACTGTGGGAAAGCAGAGGCAGAGATGGGTGCTGGATGAAATGCTTCACTGCTGGGGTGAACAATGAGGCGCTTTCACTTTGTAATGGTCTGGAAGTACATACAATGTCGAAATGTGTGGGTTGCGGGGCGAGGAGTAATGTATGAATAAAGAATGTGCATCACCATTAAAAAATTTCTGCTGAGAGGCATGTGAATGCAGATTCTTCAGCAGAGCAGCCTTGTGGATATTGAAGGAAATTATGACCGTGCTGCAGCTCAAAAGTAGTTATCCTGCTTTTATTTATTACTGTTATTTTTGATTATTATTTATATATTTTATAAGCATTTTAGTTAAAAGTTTCTGATCATATTAAGTGTAGTTTCAGAATCTGGTATCAATTCCAACAAAAGATAAATGCAATTTGGAAAAAGGACACTTCTGTTAAATTTGCTGATGGGACACATTAAAAAAATGTAAGATAAACCCACATTATCAGGTTACAAAATATCACCCTCTGGATTCTCCATGTTTATTCAGTTGGAAACTATAGTTTGGTGACTTTCCATTTGAACAGGCCGGCCAATTCTGGCACTACACTTATGTCTAAGTGTCTACAGTTCTGTATACTCTCTCACTAAATCCTCCAATGAGTTTTAAGGCAATACAACAATGTCAGAAGTAATTTATAGACGTTTAAATCCAGGGGTCGACACAGGAAATTGAGACAAGATTGAGTTTCTGCTTAGATCGTGTGGCAATTACTGCATGACTAATCACCATATAGGTTGAAGTAACTGGGACTTTAAGACAACACCTGCATCATCACCTAAGCTTGAGGCCCCGTCTTATTGAGGGGCCATGAGTTCAAATCTATCTGATAAAATCCTTCATTGTTTCATGCAATTGACTAAATAAAATTGTGCGTAATTAAGTTACCACAAACTAGTTACTGATCACTACGTAAACAGTACGCTGAGAGTGGGAGAAATACAGGGTCAGAAGGGGGCCCACCAGCGGTGGAAGAAGTATTCAGATCCTTTACTTAAGTAAAAGTAGCAATACTGAAATATGGGAATACTCCAGTACAAGTAAAAGCCCTGCATTAAAACTGTCCCTTAAGCAAAAGTACCAATGCATGATAAGCAAAATTATACTTAAAGTATCAAAAGGAATAGATTAATTTGGGAGGCAAATGGCCCCTTGGCTATTAGACAACAATATATAATATTATTGGATTATTATTATAGATGCATTAATGTGTAAGTAGCATTTCACTGTTGTAAATAGTCAAGACTCAGCCAATTTTACTATTTCATGCATGTTTTTTTAAGCCCATTGAAATATTCACCTGCCAAATAAGTTAATAAGTAATTAAAGTCACGAAAACAGGTGAAAAAGGTCATATGTGTCATGTAATTGGTGCCTTTTTTGGTAACAGGTGAACCGAGTTAACCATATAAATATAATTATTTAAGGTCTTATAAGGGTTAGGAGTCTCGTGTCCAGTTAACTTTCAGTTTTCAGCTTTTTGAAAACTTCCAAACTCAATATCTTAGAGGAATCTTGCTTCACTTCAGCAAACCTACTGGCCTCAGTTATTATTATGGGCTATATATTTTAAAAGGCCGGAAACCGGTTTGTCACGCAGCGTGATCATCCAGTTTTACTCTCTGTTGGACCCTCCACGGGCAAACCCACAAACACTGAGCCACTGAACCTGCTGCGTTTTACCACATCACTTTTTCTACTGCAGGTGAGTTTGATCTACATGAACATGCACCCACTATATTCAGATAAAACAAATCCGTGTTGCAGGTCAAGTCTGAGCTACTTTATTGATGGAAAATTGAATTTTTCTGGGGTTTTGATCTGTTGGCACTGGATGTTACTTTTCCGTCTGAGAGCATATTTGTGCTCTTTTTAGCAACCAAACATAGTTGTGAGTCTGAACGATCTTTGGTGCAGCATTTATATGATGTGAAGTGGCTGCAGTCTTATGAAAAGTAGTACAGATTCCCAAAGAAAAAGCCTCTCCTTTTGAGGTAAAAGTGACCTTAAAGCCCTATGTCACATGTTAATAATACAAACCCTTTAGCTTTGACTCACTCACTACTACAGCTAATAAGGTCTGTACACTGTAAAAACTACAATTTATATTCTTTGGCATAAATAACAATTACATGTTTTTAGGCCTTAGATGCTTAAATTATCAGCATTTAAAGTTAAACTTGAAATCGGCTCTTGAGTCATATGGTGGACATTGCAGACCAATGTCCCTGAGATTATTGTGACTAATAGTCATACAGCCAAAGCTGTCATAAGGGATAAAGATAAGGCTTGACACAATAAATAATTTTAAAAAATAAAGGAATCCATGCTCATTTATAAACCAACAAGACTAGGTCAAAACTTAGTATGTGGCCGGACTGCCCTTTATTTGTTTGCTTCTCTCCTACTGTCTGTGCTACATATACAGTAATGTATTACAGCTGAATTCCCAAGAAAGCTGTTCTCATTTATATGTTTTTCTGTTTCTGATGTCAGACAATGGACCAAGTATGAAATAGACCTGAAGCGCGGCCCAATAAGACCACATGTTAACCAGCAGTCACTTCCAAGCCGTTTCCAACCTGCCGTTCTGCTCTGCCTAAATCCTGATTTGTCCAGAGGGTCGCTAGATTTGTCGCCAGGTGCTTTTGTGAAGAAAAGTCTCTATATTACACCTGTAAATGAAAACATTGCGAACTGCGACATATGTAAGAAGGCCGTTCGCTGCTGTGGCAACACCAGCAATTTGTTTAGACATTAACAGAACAAGAGATATAACTCTGAGCTGGAACAGAAAAGGAGGGAGGAGGAGGGAAATGCCTCAGACAGACCCCTGACACAGAGTACACTGGCAGAGTCTCTTCAGAGAGGCAAGGAATATCCAGATTCACTTGTGAAATTAATATTTTACTCAAATATAATTTAATTGCATATTTACATATGGTCTCATATTGAACATTTACCATGAAATATAATATTTCACATGTCTGACAAAAACATGAGTTGTTTTATTTTTTCTTTAGAAGTATGCCTTGTAATACAGCCCTACCATAATATTTATCATCGTGCTGCATCCTAAGGTCTGTTTAGACAGTGCACCCTCCATCATGCCTGTGGTCGCATCCAGCCTGTCTCAAAATCAGCAGAAGAAGCTGCACTATCTCCTCGGTCATGTCAGACTCCACCCGCTCTACAAAGCCAGCGTCCACGGCTCCACTGCTGCTGCTTTCCACAGCTGCGACGAACAGGGACCCACCGTCAATGTCGCCTACAACGCTGCTGGGTTTGTTTTTGGAGCTTAGACCTCTAAGGACTAGACCCGGTGTGAGCGGCAGTAGTGACGAGCCGGCTTTCCTCTACAGCATCGGTGCAGAGGGAAACAAGTCGAGTTGAAGGTGTGGGACAATAAGCACTTTCTCATACCAAATATGGAAGGTGTCTTTACTATGCTCAAAAACAGAGTCTTTTCACACGTCACCCATGATTATTGTGTATTTTACAAGTGTAACGAAAATGACTGATCTTTTCTATATTGAATTAGGCAACAACATGATTAAAATATGGAAGTAAATACTGACTAAGAATGGTACTGTATCAGTAAAGTTGAGTGATGTGAAAGAATATTGAAGATTAGAAGGAAACAAGCCAACATGTTAGAATGAGTTTATTTCCTGCAGGTTTGGGAGATCTCCTGGCTAAACCCTGGAAGAACATCCACTGGATTGTTGTGTGTGTAGAAAGCTACGTTTGCCATTATTAAAGTGCTCCCATGGTGTTTTCTCGTAAAATGTACAAGGTTATGTTAAAAATCAGTCTTTCTCACCATGACAAAGTGTTCTTCACTGCCTTTGTTGGCACACTACTGCATTACCACAGGCAACTAACAGTATGAAACCTACAAATGGCTGTGTGCCCACACGTGCATGGTGCAAACAAAATGGAAAAATACCGTGTAAAAATATTGCTCCATAGCACCAATAGAGGCCTAAAACTCCACATGGTACCTTTAATTAGCTCACGTAAAAATGGGATTTAGTAAATAGCAAAGTTTTTTGAAGATGACGCCATTTTGTCAACAATGTTACCTAATTTTATTTTAAATTGAAAAATATGTGCAACTTTTGTTTTACTAATTTAGACAGTCAGTTATTTTATTTATTTTGAACTTAAAGAGCAACTACGTCTCAGCTTGCAGAAGTGATGTAGAAGTGTACTCCAGGGTGTCTCAGTTAGGCCTGACCAAAATCCTCGAAGCTTCAAACCTTCTACCGTTGCCATGGTAATCGATGCCCAAATCAGTATTCGAATGCTGAGGTTTTTTTTTTTTTTTTAATTGTTATGCATTACCACAAAAATCCCAAATAGCCCACGAAATAAGAAGCAGTAATCCAACATTATTCATTATGCATCAAACATGAATTATTATTAGTTATTGTCAGACAAGTACATTTAATCTTAGTGATAGCTTTGCCCCTCACAGCTCTCAACTAACTTTACCAGTGCCAACAAGGGGACAGTGACACATGACCATGTGACGGGCTTACAAGTTACAACTACGTTAGCAAGATGTCGAAAAAGTCAAGCGTCTGGAATAACTGCTGAGTGCCAGAGAGTTTGGCAAATCACCTGAAAACTGCAAGTAACAGCTTATAAGTCATGCAAGCTTCGAATGTTCGTGGCTAACTCTTCGCGGGCTGTAGTCAACCAAAGAAAATCTTGGTCTTAATCCTGGGTGTAGCGCTTTTCTCCTTGTGAAAGTAATACTGGCGATTGTCTGACCAATGAGAACTTGGTCGAATGAGAGCATATCGACCGACCAGTCGACCGGGAGACTACAGCCCTAGTAGTTCTCAATGAAGCTTTGAAGCCCCAAAAATGGTATTTGTGACAGCCCTGGTGTCTGTACACCGTGACATCACTGTTGAGTTTGGCTATAGGTGCAACAGACTTAAAACTTTAAAACTGTCTACATTGAACATATCCATTAAACTAATCCTCTTCAGCTAACATGTACTAGACCTGTAAATGTGGTCCATATCATTTCTGTTTCCTCTAGGAGAAAGCAGCCGTTGATAAAGGTCATCCAGAACTATAAGTCTTGAATCAAAACTGTTAATTAACTGTCATTAACTCCACGTGTTGTTGGTGGGTCCAGTCGGGGCTGGCAAGTCCAGCTTCTTCAACTCCATAAACTCAGTGTTTCGAGGCAACATGACATCCCAGGCCATCGCTGGTACAGCAGGGACGAGTGTGACCACTCATGTACTAAAAAAAGTTTTACTCTGCTGATAGGCGAAGGGGGACATTTGTACTTTTTGTTTGCTTCAACCTAATCTTCAGCCATTAATTCATGATTCATGAATGAAAAAACTACCTGAAAAACTTATATGTTGTAGGTTATATAAGGGGTTTCAGTTCCTCAACTGCTTGTAATATGAAAGTTGCCTCTTCTGCAGTTTCACACCTACACCATCAAGGCCAGGAAAGGTGGGGCTGCTGTTCCTCTGGTCCTGTGCAACACAATGGGGCTGGAGGAAAATGATAATACCAGTACGGTGTGCTGCCGGTGAAGAACTACAGTGAGGGGCTGAACCTGGACCAGGACGCTGACATATTGCTCTTTACTGCCGTTGAGCAGATGCTGAACTATGCAGACAACGTCTTTGAGAACCAGGATATTGAGGATCTCGAGGCGAACGATCACATAGAGCGCTACAGATCCAACGATTATCCATGTCCTGTCTTATCGGCACGTACTGAACAGAGTGTCGTTTGAAAGTCAGAATATGGTCATTTATCCAAACCTTGTTAATTCAAACTAATGAGTCTGGTGATCAAAGATATTTGATGAAATGCAAGGTTGTGTGGAAACGAATGAGTTTCTGTGAAGCTGTTTTGCCAGCAGCAAAGACAAAAGAATCAGTCTGTTGTCCCAGTGACAGTGATAATCCGTAACTTCTGTGTGAACACTTTTTGGATTTTTTCTTCAGCAGAATCTTATATTTCAGTGCTTTGCAGCAGAGTTCGGCTTTGGCTGGAGCTGTGTCACCATTACCAAATGGAGTAAGGATCATATGATAGGATTGGAAGCGCCAGAAGTGCTAATGCATGAAGCTTGAGGTCAGATTATGTTGTTGGCTGCTTTTTCCAAGGTCAAGAGTGAACTTCGACACTCAACTTTTATAACAGCATAAATGGAAAATCTCACGAGTCCTCAGAAAGTTAGATACTTAAATGACTTTGAGGTGAGATTATTTTGTCAACTTTCAGATGTCAGAGACATTAGCAAACTGAATATGTTCATACGTTTTGCAATAATTTGGGTGAACTGACGCTTAAAAGCCACTGCAGCTATGATTTCAGTCACTATTTTTTGCTGTGGGGAAGCTCAAGGGACGCTATTTTCACTTGACCACTGTTTTGATTTTGATGAACTTGTATTGCACTTGCTTGGGTTTTCTGATAAAAATGCATGTGCAATAATACCCCGTATTACACACCATTATCACTGTTTTGCTCTCGTTGTTTTGATTGTACAGTCACAAAATGGAAAAGAAATGTTTGTACCCACCTCTGGCTGTTTTGTATGTACAGTCCAGACTGTAAGTATTTGGAGAGTTACACATTTTTTGTTCTTCCCACCGTGTGCTTCAGCACATCCAATTTGAACTAAAATAATGGATACTACATTAAAGTGCCAAGTCTCAGCTTTAATTTGAGAAGGTTTACCTAAGTGTAGAAATGACTGTGTGGGAGATATAGCCCCTTTAACTCATGGAGCCCAATATTGTAAAGGTTGAAAAGCAACTACACACTTGTTTCTTGGGCAGCTGTGTGTTGTTTCAGTGTTAGTTTGTGCTCAAAAGAGCTCACACATGGTTCAGACTTGATTCAGAGTTGAATGAGTTGGAGTTGTGTGTCGGTATGAGGAGGGGAAAAATTACCATGCAAGCAAAGAAGATAACAATGAGGCAAAAGAAAAAAGCAAAAATCTGTCAGAGAGGTATCAAAAATAGTTGGTTTGCCAAAATTAACAGCTGGGTACAGTCTGAAACAGCAGGTGTGCAGAGGAGAACTACAAAAAAGCAAAAGATCTGGTAGGCCGAGGAGAACAAGTCCCGTGAATGAGCAAAGAATCATTTGCATGGTGACGAAAAACCCATTTATGGCGGCACATTAAGATAAGAATGCTGTTCAGGATGTAGGCGGACATGTTTCCTTGTCAACAATCAAGAGAGGACTTCATGACTATAACGTCAAAGGATGAAACTCCCTGCAAAAACTCAAAATCAGAAGGTCTAGGCTGCAGTTCACAGAAACACACAAAAAGAAACCGGTGCAGCTCTGGAACAAATTTCAACAAAAATCAACCTCTATCAAAATTGTGGAAAGTCAAATATGGCGATAGTTCTGTTGGGAATGTATGGCTGCCAGTGGAACTGGGCCACTGGCATTTTTTTGATGATTTGACTGCCGTCAGAAGCAACAGCATGGATGCAGAGGTATACAGGAGCCATCTGTGCTCAGATTCAGTCCAATGCATCAAATCTCCCTGGACAACATTTCATCATTCAGCAGATTTTCCACAAAATAATAAATATGATGATTTTGTTTGACTTCATGTGTATCTTTCCAATTACTTTTGAACCCCTAAACTTTGGGCACAATGTGTTAAAAGGCCTATATCTCCAACACATTTTTCGTGTACTTGAAGCTGAGGCTTGGCACTTTAATGTAGTATCCATTATTTTTTCAAGCTTAATGTGCTGAAGCACAGAGCCTGAAAAACAAAAAAATGTGTAACTGTCCAAATACTTACAGTCTGGACTGTACGACTTCAAACTTCCGTGACCTCTTAGTTTTCCAGTGGGAAGGTTACACAGACTATTCTTCCCCTCAGTTAGCCACTAGATGTCAGTCATAATTTCATAATATTTGGTTTTCAGTTATGGAAACTTGGGATGTTATGAAAAGATGAGGATCATGTTGCACAACTGTTCTTGAAGGTCCAACATATTCAAGAGGTTGTTTTTTTTTCCAGTTGATTTTTATCGATGAATTCCTTCTTAATCGTGTTTTTGTGCACAGTAATGCCAAATAGATCAGAAGTCAGAGTGACAGGGCAAGTGTACTTCTATGTTGAGTAAAGTAATCACTGGTATGTAACCAAACAAATGAACCCAAATGACAAAGAGAAATGCTTTCTTTTTTTTTTTTTTTTTGAGCCAATTGCGAGACTCGGGTAGTATCGGTGCCGCCCTCTCCTCAGCTCCGGTATAAAGAGTGCGTTGCAACGTTGCCAACAACAAACGGTGCAAACGCTCTTCTTGCACGGATCGGACGCACCGAGGGAATGTTCAGATAACCGGTCTCCTATCACGCTTTCTCTCATCGGGATTAATTTTTTGCTTTTCAAACATGATTCCAGAGGAGAGCTTTGGATCCATCGAGAACAGGTGAGGTTTCTCTCGCGGGTTTCTGCACCTGATGTCAGATTTGGCGACGGTTTTGTGTCTGTTTGTGCAATGTGGATGGAAATCGTGTGCTGGACAGTCTCGTCCTTTGACCCCTGGACTGGAGTTTGGATTTACACTAGTTGGCTGGAGGGCAGAGATTCTCAACACGAAATGTGATATCTCTGCTACCCTGTTAGGATAACATTTAACCCCTTAAGGTTTGACAACAACGTAAAAAAGTCACCTTTACAAATTCTAGGATTTGTTTGCACAGTTCTGTGCATGCATGTTGCACAGCCTCTACAATGCACCTGTGTGGACCATACAATTTGTACTTAAAATCTAAGTATGTCTTTACCTTATCACAGTCATCATCAACACGCAACATAACTGCTGAAACTGATGTGACTTTACATGGACTTTTTTTTTTGTAACAAGTTAATTAAATTGATGAAGTAATGGAGCTGCAAAGGGTCTTTGACAAACAAAAACACAAACACAAATACAAAAGGCTAATTGCTCTGTCCTGTCTCCCCCCAGGATGCAGTCAGCAGGTCTGGCTCTGGAGGAATTGCTGGTAACGGCTCAGAGACAGGACTGCCTTACCATTGGCATCTATGAATCAGCTAAACTTCTTAATGCGTGAGTTGGAACTATTTGCCTTGACTTCGCAACATCTGCAATGTGCATAACACACAAGCCTGTGCGTCACTGTCTTTCCAAAGAATATCTTTCCCAACCTAACCCTCCCAGACATGTGAGTGCAAGTGTCGGCCTAAAACTCATTATTTTCTGATTTTTCTCTCTCCTCCTCAGAGATCCAGACAGTGTGGTCCTGTGCGTCCTGGCAGCCGATGATGAAGATGATGTGGCGCTGCAGATCCACTTCACCCTGCTGCAGTCGTTCTGCTGTGACAGCGGCATTACCATCCTGCGAGTCTCTGGCGTTCAGCGGCTCCAGCAGCTGTTGGGAGCAGTGGATGCCAACAGAAACCAGGAAGAGCACAGAGACCTTCACTGCATGCTGGTTACGGTGTGTTTAATCAGCACAACAGTTGGCTCTTATGTAACTGAAAGTGGAAATGTATTATTACAGATTATTTTCATGCAGTAGCTAAAATGTTGCTTCATACTGTATGCAGTCAGTGAACAAACTTTTATTGCACTTTCTGGAACGTGCTATAAAAGTTTATCTGTCATTTCCTTGCGATTTTATTTTTCTTTGTGAATTGCAAATGCTGTCTGCAGACCAAATACTCTTTTTTTTTTTTTTTTTTTTAAAGTATGACCATGAATTTGATGTTGTATGTGTTTCCTATGTAGAACCCCCAGGCTGACCACTGCAGGCTACAAGAGGTGGGGACCTACTGCCAGGAGAGCCGACGCCTCGACCAGTGGGTGCCTGAACTGGTCCTGCAAGAACGCTGAAGGGTCTGGCGCCCAAGCACGGCAACATACACTTTCTGGGGTTCAGATACAGATGAACTGAAGGATCTGATGCAGGTCAAGCAGGGATGGCCTGCAGGGGCCTGACTGATGACAAGCAGGAGCCAAGGACTCCCTTTTCAGTGACTAGTGACACAGTCGGAGTGGGGATTGGTTTCTATGATCTGTTTTGTGCAAAAGATACAGACAGAAAAGCAGATTCCCGTCCAGACCCCATTGTTTTAACATTGTCAGTAAAACGAATTTAAGCTTCTGTTTGGTGACTCTCAATGTTTATGGGGTGTGACGTTAATCAAAAGAGGAGGAGTAGCTTTGAAAACAAAACTTCCACGCCCCAACTTGTTTTGTGGGAGATCTTCATATTTTTATGAACTGGACAGGAATGCTGTAATGGTGAAACTATGCCCAACATTCCTGTGTATTCTGACATGGGAGAGGCCTTTGGAGAGAAGGGGGGTGTGTGTGTGTGTGTGTGTGTGTGTGTGTGTGTGTGTGTGTGTGCTATGCTTGTGCAAGACTTGAGTCTTTCTTTAGAAAAGACTGGGCGTGCAGCGTGTGTGTTCTTGAAATGAACAGCTCAACCTGTGGAAGAATCGTCACCATGGAAACTGAAATGGAAAATGATGTTCGGGTTAAAGTCACACAGGATTTACTGGAGTTGCAGGACTGACAAAAAAACAAAACAAAACGCAAAAGGGGCTCAGACCATGATGTATTTTGGTCAGAGGAGGAGCCAGATTGAACTGTGTTGTCTGATTTGGATGAACAAGTCTGCTTTAAATTGTTATTGTACAAAAAAAGTAACCACAGTCAATATATTTGTGCCTTCAAGAGTACTGGCGTTTTGATAAAATGCTGTTGAACTAATTAAGTGGCTACACCATTAATTTATTGAGTATCAATTGTTTGAGTAGCTGTTTATTGCCTGACTTTGTGCTCTGTTAACTTAGTCAATAAATTATGGTGTTCATAATTGTTTTACTGCTTTTATCGAAAGGTTTCTGCTCAAATGTCAAAACAAAAGCCAAGGAACCAGCGGAATCTGGCAACTACAGTGTACATTGGAGTTGAAGTAGTCGAACAAACGTGCACATGGGGCAAACTTTTTGTCATTAACAAAGTTCTTTGAATTTGCTGCCATGCTTTTCTGTTGTCGTAAACATAAGTCAGTCACAGAGAGAACCTGGGGTGGAGACAGAAACTAATTGTGTTGGCACAAACAGGCAGAACAAGCTGATGGAGACCTTCTGTCCCTACAAGCCAAAAAGCAGGGGGAAAAACCTGCAGGAAAAATGTAAGTTGCCTGTCAAAACTTTAGATTTGCTTTCTCAGAAGCCTTTTGCAGGCTTCTTTTGTTGTGTACATGTTTTACGTCATATGACGCTAAACCTGCAGATGGACGTTCCAAAGGGCTGAGGGCGGAAGCATGTGCGAATTACTCCTGGTGTAACCGCTCCCATGCCACAGTATCTACTCGTGATCAGTTATCAGGATGTCCCTGAAGCACAGTGCTTTAGTCTCCGCTCTGCCCTCCTTTCACTCTGTTTTGATCCACACTCCACCCTCCGCTCTCACATGTCTATCCACAGCTCTGACTGCAGAGCACGGGAGAGAGGGAACATTCAGGCACATGGACCTCGCATTTGTTTACTATCAGCTGGACAGGGGAGTGACTGGTGAGGCGGACTGACTTCTGATTGGCTGTGGTTCATCCACCCTAAATCTGATTGGTTTTTGACTTGCAGAGGGATCTGGGGGAAGTATGGTTTGAAACTTGGGAAAAGACTCGTGACTGTTGAAGCACAGCTTCAAAGGACACACAGACATCCTGAGACAGGGCTTGTAGCAGTGGCATTCCTGTGAAATGACCCAACTGGGAGGTTCTACTTAGTCATGGTCTTTGTTTACTCTGTTTAGTGCACTGCACACCTTGTAGCCAATGGGCCAGTGAGCATGTGTGTATGTGCATTTACATTTCTTTACAATCAGTGTTCAAAAAAGCCCCCCGCAACTACAGTGTACATTGGAGTTGAAGTAGTAGAACAAACATGCGCACGTGGTGCAAGCTCTTTGTTATTAACAAAGTGCTTTATTTGCCCCCCTCGTTACTTAGACAGGTCAAAAAGAAAAAACAGAAATTCAATAAACTGCAACTAATGATTAACAAGGCTAAGAGTCTACAGGCATTCTCGTGGCTCTGTGGTGTTGTACGTAAGCACAAAGGTGCTTTGAGCTAAATGCTAATGTCTGATAATAATGCTAACATGCTGATGTTTAATGGGGATAATGTTTAACATTGATATTGAGACATTTTACTTAAAACCACCAATGTCAACCTCATGGTGGCGCTAGAGGAAAAGTAAGGGGATCATCAAAGAAAGAAGGATGCGTCGTCTGGGAACCCTGAATGCCCCAGATCTCTCTTCCAAATTTCACAGGATAAGTGCACTCTGACCTGCTGGTGGTGCTAAGGGAAAAGTCAGGGGAATTCCAAAGTCGTTAGGATTTTTATGTTTGGGGACCATGAATGGGTTTAAAGAATTTCATAGCAATCCGTCTAATATCAATATATATGTTGAGGTGTTTCAGTCTGAACCAAAGTGGTAGACGGACCAACCGACAGACTTGACATTAGCATCCGTGGAGCCATGCTGCTCACGTGGCAGAAAGTAAAACTTACACAAAGGCACGTGTTCTTATATCATCTTTTTATTAATGTTATCTACTTCTCAATATCGTCTTTTTTTTTTTGACAGCAATATCCACAAAATATTAACAGTGTGCAAGAAAACATGAGTTATGGCACATCAGAGAACAGTTACAAAAAATAGATATATTTTCTTCATAATCAATCAAGGCAAAAAGATACATATACTGTATGCATACACAGGAGATCAGAACACAAAAGATGAGTCTTGGGAAGGGCTCAGAGCAGATTCAGTGATGTTTGATTTGAAAGTCCACCAGCGAGGAGCCTCAGCTCTCCCCACCTGACCAGATATGAATTTCGCTGGGCTCGCTTTGTGTCCCAACACCAGTGGATTTCCATCTTGAGCCATGTGTTGTACTTTAAGACTGTTCATTCTGTTGATCTGATAACCCCAACACCAGCATTAACACATTGTACGCCACTATAAGGCAAACTAACAACCAACCGATCAGACAAACTGTCAGCCAAACCAGCAATTTGGGCCGGCTGTCTCTGATTGTAAGCCCAACGAGCTGTGGAATGATTGAAAAACAATGATGATTAAAAAAAAAAAAAACAGCATCCGTCAGACACCATCAGGACAACGTCAGTGTATGCATGTGTGTGTGTGTTGATATGATATGCATGCTTGTTTATGTTGTGTAAGTCTTCTGCAGTTTTTAATCCTCTTTGAGTTTAACTGTAAAAAAATAACAAAGAACTGCATTTCCTTTCCTTAAAATTTACAATGAATTAGTTTTTTCCTAAACCTTACAATAGATCAGAGTCTGGGAAAAGTAAACTTATCCCAGACTAGTAATTCTGAGTAACTTTCTACCTGTCATTGCAGTTTGCACTCAGCTTTCTGTTTGTACAGTTATTATATTTCTTCAGTCGGTTCCTTTTTTAAAAATCATTTTCAATTCTCTTCACAGATAAGATAAAGGAATTTATGTAACTGAAAGGATTAGTTTTGAGAAATATGATTGTTTTCTTTCTTGCCAAGGGTTAGATTTGAACAACAGACACTTCCATGTCTGTTTGCTAAATATAAAGCAAGTAGCCGGTTATCTCAGCTTAGCATAAAGACTGGAAAAAGGGGGGGGGGGGGTAGCTAGCCTAGCTCTGTATGAAGATAACAAAATCAGCCTACCAGCACGTCTAAAACTCACTAAATAATATCTTACATCTCATTTGTTTAATTTGTACAAAAACCAAAGTGTAAAAAAGACAGGTTGCGGTTTTTACATGGTGTTATGAGCTGGACTATTTCTTCGCTGGGTGCAGTGATGTCATGGAGTCTCTGCAACTTCATGGCAACATAAAGACTCCAGCAAGACATAATATGTCAACTAGTGAGCTTTAGTTAGTAGGTTAGGTGGATTTTGTTACCTTAAGACAGAGCCAGGCTAGCTGTTTCCCCCTGTTCCCAGTCTTTGAGCTAAGCTAACCTTATCAGTCTGCCAAATTTAGCATCATATTTAGCAAACAGACATGAAAATGGTACCTATCTTCTAATCTAACTCTCGGCAAGAAATCAAATAAATGGATTTCCCAAAATGACAAACTAATCCCTTAAGGTCACTAAGGCTAAAATGACCGGTGAGCTAACCTGTAGCTTATATAATATAATTGGGACAGGCACATATATACCTAAAGTGAAACTGTCTTTAAATAAATGGATTTGTCAGCTTCGTGACTATTATTAGGGTTAGTATTGGTCATTACATCATAAATAACTTCCTACACTTCAACGGAACAATTTTAGCGCATGACAGCATCCTATTTTATGCTTCTGCAAAACGTGTACACTGGCCTCTGACCGATAAAAAGAGCGAGTGGAGGCCATACATGCTGTTCTGAATCGCACGGTGTCACATGACCTCTCCTCTCGTCAGAATCACCCTGACCTGGAACTGCAGGGCTGCAGTACTGTTACGTTACTGTGTGACACTGTGCACGGCACTAGAGGCCCCGTGTGTTCTTACACACTGTGTCTCTCTTGCAAATACACAAATGCACGCACATACACACATGCATGCACCTCTATTTTCTCTTCTCTGCCTACTGCTCTACCAAATAATCCTTTCACCTTATGCCAAACGCTAGCCACCGACACGCACCCACACACACATGCACGCACATGCACACAAACACATGTACCCTCGGCCCTCACTATGGCCTTTCTCCAGCTCCTACTCTCTCTGTTAGGAACAAAGGGAAATGAGAGATGTAGCAGGGCTGTGCATCA
This sequence comes from Xiphias gladius, assembly GCF_016859285.1. NCBI lineage: Eukaryota > Metazoa > Chordata > Actinopteri > Istiophoriformes > Xiphiidae > Xiphias > Xiphias gladius. Next base: position 18,620,287 of record NC_053409.1, read on the forward strand.
GGAGCCACAGTAAAAAAAACAAAAAAAAACAAAAAACGGTGATGTTAATTAGTGACTTAACCTTTGTTTTATATCATCAAGTTGTTGTTGTTTTTTTTTAAAGGAGTTGTTTGACATTTTGGGGAAATATGCTTTCTTGCCGAGATTTACATGCGACAACTGATACTGTTTTATGTCTGTACATTAAAAATAAAGCTGCAGCCACCAGGTCGTTAGCTTATCTTAGTTTAGCATAAAGATTATAAATGGGGAAAAAGCTAGCCTGGCTGCGTAAAGGTGAGAAAATCAGCCTACTAGCACCTCTAAAGCTCAAAACTGCCAACCATAATTGTTACCAATAAAGTAAATGAAACATTAAGTGTAAATTAGCGAGTTTTGTTACCTTTCGAGAGAGCCCGGCTAGCTGATTCCGCTTGTTTCCAGTCTTTACGCCAAGCTAAGCTAACTGGCTGCTGGTGATAGCTTCATATTTACCCCGCAGTCATGGGAGTGGTATCAATCTCCTTCCCCAACTCTCAGCAAAATGTGAACAAGCGTATTTCCCAAAATGTTGAACTATTCTTCGAAAGACAGATCTGCCAAAGAGATATTTATTATTTCGAGATATTGACATTCTGTCCAACAAAAAAAATTAGAAAATGTGCAGAACAATAACTCTTGTTGACTAAATAAAAAACTGAAATCACTGTTTAAGGTGGATATTTTTGCAGGGTGTCCCTGGTTGCCTCTAAAACGCACACACACACTCACAGATGAGTAGGTGTGGACCCATTAACACACAAACAACTGCTCCCCTTTTCACCACCTACAAAAAAACTCCCTACCCCTCAAAGTCAGTGTAACAGGTGGGTCATATTGACCTAGTGATTACAGAACAGAAAAGCAGTGGGTTCAACCATCATGACAGTCCATCACCAGTGGTAAGTCCTGTTAAAGTCACCCCACCCTGCTCTGTTACTGCATGTAACTCATGACAAAAGCCTCGGCTAAATGCTCAAGTGTAAATATGATGGCACAAAGCTCTCTCCTTTCAGCAGTTCACTGTCAGAACCAGCTCTCAGTGCGGAGCCCTTGCAGCTCCTTCAACCTCTGACCTCTGACAATCATTCCTCCAGCCTAAAAAGCAACTGCAAGAGAGAGTGTGGGTGCGTGTAAAGCGTATGTGTGCGTTGTCCTCGTTGTCTGTCGCCCACCAAAACCGACACTTGAGAAAAACCTAAAATCTGTGGGCTGCTCTGGTGTTAAAGGACAGATCAGGAGGTTGGTTTTCGCCACTGGCATGAGGTCCGATGTTGATTCATCCTCTAACAGGATATAATCCTAAACCTAACGGGCCCGCGTTTCTATCTTACATTATTTTATCCTCATCAGTTGGTTGTATTTGTATTTGTGGTTAAAAACAACCTTCGCTACTGTAAGCCTTTAAAACCCGAAAGAAAGAAATAAAATTAAAAATAAATAAATAAATAAATAAGTAAATGAAGACAGACGGGATCCTGACTGACAGAACAGAATAAGAAGTACTAAAAAAATCCAACATCCACAGAAGGGGATTCTGTGTTTAGATTTTGTATCTTACAAACACTGTACAGGGTAATACTCAACTGACCAGGTTCCATGGACTCCATAGAAAGAGGAAAACTCGAAAATAAACCCAAAACAGCTACTCTTCAACTTATCACTTCTGCACATGTCTGAAAGAAAGTTTTTACACTTAGTTTGTTTGTCTTAACTTCATTTTTTTATCACTTCATCTTCAGTTTTTACAATCAAGTTTGGTTCTTCAGAGAGGAGGAGCATGGTAGGAGGAGAGGAGGAAAGAGGAAACTGAGAGGGGACCGCCGGCTCTTACCTCATCCAATCCCTGACCAGTTTGAGCTCACATTAAAGCCAGCTGTTCCACTGGGGAGACTGGAGACTTTAAAGACTGCTAAAGCCAGGCGATATTTATTATATCTAAATTTATAGCCAGAAATATTATGCATTAAAAAAGGGCCCCTTTCTCTACCGTAGAGGCAAATAAAACAAACACCTCCATCTCTGAACTATCCAATGCCGTCTATGTCTTCTTTTCCTTCCCTTAACCTTACAAAACATGCCAGTGAAAAGAATGCAACATGAATGGAGAAGGTAGGAAATGGAAGCTTCATTTTTACTTTTTGGGACAGCTTTGTTTTTAGTTTTTAAGTTTGGGCTTTCTCCTCCAGCCTTGCAGTCCTTGCAGACTGATTCTCGGGTGTGGTCAGTCTGCGACCTCGCCCTCTCTCAGGGTTAAGCACAGGGGGGCTTGATGTACAGTAGAAACCTTTGCTTAAGATTCTAGCAGGTATCTGGTTGGGTATTGCCCCTGGCTTCCAATCGGATCTCCTGTCGTTTCATTGATACTAGCAGGATAAAGAAACCTGTGCCAGGGGCACAGCAAAACAATCCAAAAAAAAAGTACTTATCTGTTAAGCAATGCTTCAACAAAATATCAAAACATACATTGAGTTCACAAACAAGTATTTCTTAAGAAAAATGCAGTAAACGTCTGGGGTTAATAGCTTGAGTTCTGTGTAGAGCTGTGTTCCCCTCATAGGTGCAGATCTGAGGCCAGGTTAGACATTGATTTTAGCCAACAGCAGCCGAGATAAACTTTTGCGGAATCAGTGACAGCAGATCAGCATCTAGAGACGACTTTCTCTACAGGTTGGCACAGATGGAGGTTTGGCCAAAGGCTGCAGATGGCCACATTGAGGCCACAGGCAGAGAAGGTGTGTCGGTACAGGTTTGGGTGGGAACATGCTATAACCAGAGAAAGGCAAAGGCTTTAGCCATTTGCTCCAAAAGGCCCCGCCATGATTTAGCACAGGCAGGTTTGAGGACAAAGCTCTCAGACCTTTTTAACTCCAACAAAAAAAAAAGAAGCATTTATTGAGCTTTTAATGGGACACCAGGTCGTGTTTGGCACAGTTTGCAGAAGCGCCTACCGGCCATTTCTGTTGCCCACATGCATCCTCCCACTCCCTGCCTATGGCACAGCTGTCCATCCTTTACCTAGCCCCTCATTTCATGACAAAAGAAGGAAAAAAATCCAAGTTTCCTGCTGATTATTAATGTTCAAATCCCTTTTCGAGTTAAGCTGACACTTGGAGTTAATTTACCAGCATATACGAATATTACCAAAGCACCTTGGATCATACTCAGTGATATACTGATCTCTGCCACTGTGAGCACATGATACCTGCCCCCTAGCTGTGGCTCTGGGGTATGGCCCTTTTCCAGAGTGGCTGTTTTGGGAGTGTGTGTTTCTATGTGTGTGTGTGTGTGTGTGTGTGTGTGTGTGTGTGTGTGTGTACTAGATATAGCCTTGTAAGATTGGGCAGGGCTTCTTGAAGTTTTGTGTTTGAATGTGTGTGTCTGGGGAAATCTGGGGATCCACTTAGATACTTAATGTGAACATTTATGTGTGAGTGCGTGTCTGTCTGTATGTGCATGGGCGTATGTGAATGTGTCTTTATGTCTGAGCGTGTGTGTAGGTGTGTGTGAGGGCAGGAGGAGTGGAGCGCAGCTATAGGATGATGCAGGGTTTCTTGTCCTTGAAAGGGTTTTCGGAGGTGGGAACTCCAACCAGCAGGGGGTCACTACGAGCATGCTGCTCACAGTAACTCATTAGGTCTGCTGCTGCTTTAGACACCTGAAAAGAGAGAAGAAGAGGTGAGAGAAGGCCAGAGGGAAAGAGAAGAGAATAGCACGAGGGAAGAGGATACAACATAGGAAACAGGAAGAACAAGTTGAAAAATGGGGAAAGGGGGGAAAGAAAGAGGAAAAGGGGAGGGAGGTAAAGAGAGTATGGTCAGCTGTTGATGGATAAGTACCCACAAACAAACACACATGTGGCAGTAAACTGTCATCCTACCTTAATGCGTTCAATCCCTGCCTCAATCCTCAGCTGTTCCACCAGTTTCCTGGCCTGGGCGATATTATTAGTGGTAGACATACTGATCCATCAGAATACACCAACACAGGAGAAAACTGAGTGTGAGAGAGAGAGAGAGAGAGAGAGAGACGAAAAAATGTTCACTATGCAGACAATGAGGGATAATTCCATCAATTATGCTGGCACGCCTTAAAGGTGGATATGCAGGGAGAGGAATGGCTTGGCAGAAAACACACTGACAGCAAACGGTCTGCCAAAACTGGCCTTTGCAACTTGCTTTTGCAGAGTGACATGCTTTTGCTGTGTTTTGAGTTGTGTCTCGTGTGTAGCCCGGACAAGACTGAGTGGATTATCCAAGTGATATAAAGGTGAAATGTGAGTTCTGGTTTGGAAATTTACATTTAAATGCAAATATATGGTAAGTCTCCCTATTTAGTATTTATAAGTAATATATGAACATTTAATAGATGGTTTGTAACACGCAATAATGTAGCGGTGAGCAGCTATAAGGATATTTTTAAGTGTTTATTAATTTACAACATTCGTCAACAATCATAACTCCTCCTATGAAGACATATTTTATATTATTACAACTGTTTCACTACTTTTACCATGTTGTCATTTATTATATGTTTGTACAGCAGCCCCCACTTATGGGTGCCCCACAGGATTAGTTATAGTTGTTGACAAATACACTAATAAACACTTATTATTATACAGCTACATTATAGTGTGTTATAAACCGTTTATTTAAAGTCTTTGTACTGCTTATGAATGCCAAATAGGGAGACTTACGAATATATACACACATGTACACCAATATACAGTACATGTGTGGATATATATACCATATTCTATAAAATACAACATACAAAAGTTAAATTTGTTGTGGTCGCTCAAGTTGTTGCTTGTAGCCAGTGGTGGAATAACTCGTACTGTACTTACAGTAAATAAAGTTTTGATGAACTGGAGTATATTCATTTTATGCCATGTTATACTTCTACTTCAATACATTTCAGAGGGGAATATTTTACTTTTTACTCTTCTGCGTTTATTGGCTAGCTATAGTTACAAGTTACTTTGAAGATTACACTTTTTCACATGATCAGGTGTCAAAAAAATCCTGGATTAACCATGGTCATAGATTAAACTACCCAACAGTCCACAAAGTGCTTTAAATGAGCTTTGCCTTGACCAACTACAACATTAAAAAGATGCATCAGTATTAATAATCAAATAATACAATATATCACGAAATACTCTCACGGGGGCCATTTTTCCTGCATAACGAGTACTTTTACTTTTGATACTTTAAGTATATTTTGTTGATGACACTTCTGTGCTTTTATTTAAGTAAAAGAAAAATTTAAGTGAAGGAATTTTATTTCTAATTAAATATTTTTACATTGTGATATTGATACTTTTAAAAAGTAAAGGATCTGAATACCTATTCCACCACTGTGTGTTGCAGATTTTAAAAAAAATATATTGCTCTTAACTTTCCCTTATTAAACAAACAATAGATATTTATGACATCTCACTATCGGTCTTTTTGAAACTTGTGTAATGTAATAGTGGTATAATAGTTTTTTGTTTTTTTTTGTAGTAAGTCGACAAATAAAATATGATTTAGAATAGGCTCTGGGTTTACTAGCATACTGAACATTGCATTGATATTCTACTGATTTATCATCACCATTTAAGTCGTCAACATCAGCAACAACAGATGTAGTTTTATAGCGCCACTGGGAGGTGAATACATGGTGGTGCAGCAGTAATAATGGGCTAAGCATAAGAATGGGTCAGTTTCTTGATCAAAATACAGTTCACAGAGGTGATGTGCACAGTACAAGTAAGAATGGAGCTTGATATTTAAGAAGCCGTCAAGCATTATTGTATCAGTGTTCATCATTAATGCTGAATATTCTACAAAATTTGAGCATGTACCGCACATAATGTAAAGATAGGCAAAAATAGAGAACAAGAACCCCCGTGTAAACAGGGACAGTACATCAAGTCTGCAATGGACTGGGCTGAGATGTAACTTTTGGATAAAAACACCTGCGGTGACGTTGTGATCCAAACCTTCAAATAAACCGTCATTGTATGTTTTCCCTGTCTCCAGGACTTGTGAGTACACTGTGTCGATTCACAAGAAAGCTGGGTTTTGTTTGGCGGTAGGCAAGTCAAAACTAAGATATTTAGGAAGCTCAGTGGTGTGGGAACAAATAGAGTGTTACCTGACTGATGGTGTGGAGACAGGACTCTCGCTGAACACTAATGTGACTGGATGGAGGGGTCGATCGGAGCAGTGCAGGGACGGCAGCGACACGGTTTCCAGGTCAAAACGACAGAGCTGGGCGATGGCTGAGCTCACATTGGCTTGACTCTGAGTAGAAGGACAACAGGAGACATGAACAGGTGAGTTGGCTGCTAGGTTATAAAACTTAGCCAAATCAAACTTACATTTTATAGATTTTAAAATATTAGTTTCCATATGCAGTTGTGGACACCTGGGGATTATGTCAGGGATCGCAAATAGAGATGAATTACACACTTACTGGATTTAAGACTTAGTCCCATGCATCTATATGGGTAGATTTTTCTTGTTTTAGTAATGAGCTGTAGAGGTTTGCATGGGGGGGATAAAATTTAAATTTGAAAGTGAAATTGAGAGTTAAATTAAATGATTATTCTTATACAATTTCTATTTTAAAAAAAAAGAAATACTGGCTTCAAATAGAAAAACCTCAAACTGTTCCCCATTTTACTTTGGACCCGGAGGAACCACACTATAAAGGCCAGGGGTGAATAAAACTGCAGTTCAAAGTTTTCACATTTCAGAAATAAACCACGAACATTTTGAGATCGCGAGGCTGGAGTTTGCTTCACTGCCGAACTGTCATCACCGGCCTTATCATCCATATTGCAATATCTGTTATCACAACTCCATTTTTCTTCACGGAAGCGCCCGTAAAACCGCTCAACTGATCAGATGGTGGGACATTTCTGCATTGTTCTGATCCAAAACAAGGACCTTCCAAGTTTTTTCACACCTTTAGAGGCCGAATCTTATTAAAAGCTCCCAAAAACCTGCAGTGTCTTCCTTTTACACTTCTTTTAGCACAGTGTGCAAGGTTCCCCACCAGTACATATAATCAAAACACACCTTTGCTCTTCACGTACATCACTGTGAGTGTGTTACGTCTGTGTCTCTCACTCTGTGTCTCCGTCTGTCACCCTCCTTCCCAGGGAGAGAGTCCTGCTTTAATTACTCCTACTGTGGAGTAGCTCAGAGATTCATGTCTGTAATTAGGGCTTTTGTGTGTGTGTGTGCGCGCGCGTGCGCGCACGTGTGTGTGTGTGTGTGTGTGTGTGTGTGTGGGTGTGTGAGGGAGAGAGAAAGAAAGGAGGGAGTGAATAGACTTATATTATAACACCTGATGAAATTCGCTCTTTCTATCTCTGCACACTCATTCGTATTATTATAGTTGTGAGGACATCCACTGACTGTCCCCCAGTCTAATCCTAATCCTAATCTTAACCCTGAGCCCAAATCCTAATCCCAACTAGACCCTTAGTGGCAAAATGCCTGCACTTTGGAGGGTTTTCCTTTTCTTTGTGCCCTTGTGTTTTCATGTGAACAATGTTCGCTGACTTGTTTTTGAAAGTTAAGAGGACACTGCATTGACTTAAACGAACTCCTTGAAGATTAAGAGTGGGCGTATCGATTCTGCTGATACTTAGCTCCTTTTTTGAGAATCAATGCCAGCATCAGTATAACTATAACTGATACAAAAAAAACCCAAAAACAAACAAGAAAACAACAACCTCAAAAAAAAAAAAAAAAACAAAAAAACCCCCAAAACAAATAAGCATTAGTGTTACATTTTATCATGTTCTGAGCACATGAGCATTTGTTGTCCCTTGTTAACAAGGATGCAATTAAGTAGTTACCATCATCATCTCCCCACATTAGCCACTATACCAGTAAAATGTTTAGGTATTAGTATTGATATTGGTGATCCTGGCCCTGGTGTTACTTGATATTGGAATAGAAACAAGTTTTGGGTTCAATCAGCCCTATTGTAACCTAATCAATACACGCCTAACCCCGACCCTGACCCAGAATGTAACCTTAACAAAAGCACGAAGCAAAACCAAACACAAACAGCACATGAATAGTGCAAGTTTTACACCTGAAAGGCAAAGGTTTACCTTGAGGGGACAGGCCTTTTATCTCCTAATGGGAGGTGAGTCCCTGTACTGTGAGTGTGTGAACAGATTTATGTCTCTAAAATGTGTTTATTACAGGTGCACACACACGCACACACACACACACACGCAAACACACACACACATCACAGCACACTGCATGCTTGTCATTATCTGTCAGGGTTTGAGGAGCGTCCCTAAATCACCCCATAGGCTGCATCACTGACAGCCAACAGACGAATATACTGTAGCTATACGCACAGAGAACAGCAGCTGCTTACTTTGAAACACAACAGCGTCGCACACCTCAGCCTCCACAGTCACCACAGAGTCGAATAAACGATTTTGAACAACACGATCCTGTTGCAGGACTAGTTTTTTTTTTCGTGCAATATGCCGTCATGGGCTCTGTGCCACTTGGAGTGTCCGACCCCTACAGGCTCAGCTCCCTCCAAAAAAAGATGTGAAAAAGGTGACACCTTCGCTTAAACATAACTAGGATGATATTGAAACGAGGTGACGGCACTCGCATCCTCTTTGTTTACAAGCCGCTGTAACTTTCACATGTAGTGAGTTTTCGAGTTTTCGAAAGTGAACATTCAAATGGAAATGATGGCTTTGCCCAGATGTTTTCATATTTTTCTCATGTGGATAAGCAACACGCGTGGCAACTCGCAGCGACACACCTTTAAGAAATAATGACCTCGACTATTATTATTATTATAATCATTATTGCGACTGTTTGACTGTTTCGAGACTTCGTAAGCCTCGTTCTTTGAATTCTTCAGCCTGTTGATTTTTTTCAAACTTTCTGCTGTGGCGCATTCCCTGCCGAGGGAAAGAGGCTGTCCCCTTAAAAACCAGCACAAGCATGAATTTCTGCCCCTCACTAGTCAGATCTCTCCTCCATACACGCCCCCAAATTGAAAAAAACATTTTCTTGAAAAGCCGATGCACAGGAGCAAAAACCCACGGAGTGAGCTGGTCATATTGTGTCTTGGCCTGGCCCCCCAAAACATCCAACCATCACCTGAACTGGACAGGCCCCGGCCAGCCAGCCAGCCAGCGAGCCCACGGCCGCTCTTAAGACGCGCAAAAATGCATCAATCCATATTGATTGAGCAGCTCCTCAGCGCTGATCGGGCCTACAGGACGAGGCCATGTCCTCCGCTATAGGCCCCGCTTGCTGCTCCACCGTGTGAAAACACTATGCGGGCATTTTGATGGATAGAACAGCGTGTCCTCTCTCTCCCGTGGCTATCCACACACCGCACACGCACTCGCTTACACACACACACACACGCGTTGGGCACAGGCGCGCAGTCACAGGCAGACCTTGTGCACATATCAAAGCCAGAGATATCTGCCCAAGTGAAGACCAGACTAGAACCGCTTCAGGTCTGCAGAAAAGGCCCTGGCCGTTAGCCGTGGGAGCAGGGTGGTGACATGTTTTTTGAGGGAGCCAGGCTCCATCAGCCAACATAAACCCATCCAGCGACAATGGGCACGAGACTGGAGCGCATGCCTTTATGTTCCGCTATTATGCAAACTGATCGGCATACGGCCTACTTCAGCGAACAAGATCCAGAGGGGGTTTTCTGGACACAGTGGCTCGGGAGTCCTCGGGAGTCCAGCCGAGCGGTAGGAAATCTTCCACTGACCCTGTCCCCGGTCCTCCCCACCCTCTCTGCCGGCAAAGGGCTGGGGAAATCCGGATTCGTGACACTGATGAGCGCCCTCTCCGCCGCAGCCGCCCTCGGTGACGAGAAGCCGGGGTTGCAGAGGCGCACAGACGCGTTGCAATTATTATACACGGGAAGAAAAAAGAGCCGAATATCTCCAAACTCACCTCCGAATGCGCTTGTATTGGTGACTTAAAGGGCCAGATCCGCTGGTTTCTCACCCGCTCTGCTCGTTCACTCCCCGTCTTCGCCGAGCCAAACGCCTCCCCCTCCGATACCAGTGTCTGTCCACTCCTCTACCCCCTCCCCCCTTCTCTTCCTCCTTTCCTCCCTCTCTCGTTCTCCCTCCCTCCATCCGATCCGGTGACAGCAGCTTTAACCCAGGGGCTTCCAAAAAAAACAAAAAAAAAAACAACAACATTTCCAGACATTCACACAGGTCTACATCGCCCGAATACATCCTAAAGACCAGAGGATTTTGAATGGGTACACATTCCAATTATATTCTCATGAAGAGATAAACAATAGCGGGCTATAATGTAAATCACCTATCTTTTGCTGAGGACCTCTGGTGACTTAGTCCGAACTCCAAAAGACTTGGAGCCTGTAAGTTTGGACATTTGGGTGGATGTTTTGAAGTGTGCACAGGGGGTAACACTTGCGTGAATGAAAGCCCCACTCAAAAGTCGTGCAGGAAAGGTCTTCCTCTACCTCCTCCCAGCGTGCAAACCTTTATTTAACGAAGAAGTTACAAACGCATCTCGCTGGATCTCCTCGAAATATCTTCTTTTTTTTTGGAACCTTGATCCGCAAGTCACTGGCTTAGTGGCTGGATGGCATCTTTTTCTTCACCACAACAGATACAGTCTCTGATCTTCTTATCCACTGCAAACTGTAGCTTTCGGCCCAGATCCAAGCCAGTTATCAGACAGGCTACTAAAGACTTCGCCTGAATAGTTTCATTACATATGAAACCACCACAGACAACAACGACAAAGCCTTTTACCTTTAGGTGCCCCTTGTTCAAAATAACCCGTAATCTATTTAGAGTGGCCGAACAGACGTCTCTGAAAGATTGCTCCACGTATTCTTTGAATGATAACATGAGATCATAGCAAATGCACTAAGAAGCATCTTCCTCCTTATAATCCTCTTCTTGTGCAGGGAAATAAAAAATAAATACCTTATCTGTGCTTGTAATGAAGACTCTAGTGCACTGACCCTTATATATTTTTTACATTAATCGTACTTTTGGACTCCGGTTAGTCTTCATTCATATTTGTCCAACCTGCGAGATAGACCCCCCCCCCCCGGCATGCACATCTGGATCTGTGTACCGCACAGTAAAAAAACGACTCTTTTCGACACGAGTCCGTCGCGCTGCGCTGCCACACGGTGGCGCCCTTGGCTCAGCCGTAGTTCCGTCTCCTCCAGGGAGGTGTGGGCCGCTCCTTCTATTCCTGGCAGGGCCCAGCGCAACCACGCATCCTCCGTTTCCACCGAGCTGTAGTCCTCTCCTCCACACAGAGCTAGAAGTGCTGGATCCGCTGCATGACTATTGGCAGAATTTGGACAGTCTTCTCTGTGCTGAAGGGGGACAAAGGTCTTGATGTGTAGGATAACATCTTATATTTTTTTTTTTTACAAAAAAACCCTCTTTGTTCTGGAGCTTTGAAGCCTGCTGATGCTGACAGAGACGGAGGTGCAGGTACATCCAGGCTGGAAACAATGCTGCTTTCGTGCACACACACTTCACCAGCCACGGCTTCTTTCGTGGCTGTATGGAAACCATTTCAAGATGCTTATTATAACCACAGGAGAGCTATTTATAACTCACACAGAGTACCGCATTGGCCTCATTTCCACCGATGTGTGAAATTATGCTGATGCCTATACATTTCTCCTACATTTCTTCACCTTTTAGCTCTCTCTTTCTCCTTCTCCCTCCTCTGTGTTTCCTCTCCCTCCGTCATCTGTCTCACTTCCCTCCTCCATTTCTCTCTCCGTCTTTCCCCTCCCTCTCCCTCCCTCGTGTGTGTGTTGTAGAGGCAGTAGGTTAAGGTGGATTACAGCAGGGCATTTTCCGAGAAGTAAATGGTGGAAGCCCATGAGTCACGACTTGAAAGATGCTCTCATGCGTCTGTCCGAGGATGCGCCTGAATCGACACACACGTTTTTTTGTTCCCTGGTCTCGAAGCTGGATTACCAAACGGGCAAAGCAGGCAACTTCACTTCATTCTCAGTGGCCCCAAAAGCCCCAGGTTTACTCTACTCTATTTCTGTCTACATAATCTGATTATTTGCAAATTTGTTATAACTTTGCACCACTGAAGTGGAATATCAACTATATCTGGTTCTCATCCTCCATCTTGTGGCCCTGGTCTTGAAGAAGGACTCTGTCTTTAGTTTATATTGAGCTCATTTGTTGTAAAGCCCAGGGGCAAGGTTGTATTATTCCATCACAGAAGGACTCTAATGCTGCAACCCACAATTTTCTTCATTAACAACACATCTGACAGTCATTTTGTTTAATAATCGATTGATTGCTCAGGGTAAAACATGCCCATCATTATTCCCAGAAGCCCAAGTTAACATATTTACTTTGCATCATTCAAATTGCATCAGTCAAAACCCCAAAATGTTGAATTTACTTTCACGGAAAACCAGGAAACTAGCAAATACTCATATTTAAGGAACTGGCACCAATGGATTTTTGATTTTAAAAAATGACTTAAACGATTCATCAATTATCAAAATTAGTGCAATTAATTTTCTGTTAATTGACTAATTGATTGATCGACTACTCATTTCAGCTCTGGAGCGCTGATGGGTTTTCTGGGCGCCTGGAGTTAGGGGCCCAACACCAAACTTTTGCCCTAGGTCCCCCCCTGCAAGAGCTTAATCTGGCCATGCCTGCTCTGAGCTGTGCTGCGTGTGTGCTGCAGGCTTACATCTTTGACTTAATACATAGCTTTTCCTGGATGTCTTAGAAGCACGTGTGTGTGTCTGGACCCGTGTGTGCGCGCGCGTGTGTGTGTGTGTGAACAAGAGGATTATCTCATTGAGATCCAGCGGAGGGGTTGTCGCAGCGGCCTAGGGGGCGAGGGTTTTTCTTCTTTCTGCTTTGTTGCGCACCCCAGCAGCAGCAGCAGCCTGGGAGACCTCTGCCTGTCGTAACGCGTGTCAGTCCCCACCAGGGTCACACCACACTCTGATGCGACAACCGTCGTCAACGTCACTCTGTCTCCATAGCAACTGCGCCGGGCACAGCATCCCCAAGCAGATGTTAAAGGGTTAAGGGAGACGTGAGAGTGAAAGGAGGAGTGGGAGGCAGTGGGCTCAGCGTCTCTCCCTGAGTATTTTTTGTGTGTTCTGTGTTTCCAGCGTGAATCCAGCATGGAGCAAACAGGATCCCGCAGCCATGCTAGCAGCTCTGTCAGCCTGAGCTTACTCGTACGGCGGTGCTATGAGCTAAATGCTAAAATCAGCTTGCGCACATGCTCACATTGCAGATGCTGATGTGTTGATGCCGAGCTGCCATGGCCTAACGCTTACTGTGTTCACCATCTTGGTTGAGGTTTTGTTAGCATGCAGTGGTGGAATGTAACTATGTGGCCTACATTTACTCAAGTATCTTACTTAACTGTTGCTACTCTATACTTCTACTCCAATCCAGTGGGAAATTTTGTACTTTTCACTTCACTATATTTAGTTTACAGCTTTTGATACTTTTCCATTGAAGATTTAACACATAAAACCAGTGGTAGAGTGTAACTTAGTACATTTACTCAAGTACCAAACTTAAGTACAGTTTTGAGGCACTTCTACTCTGCTACAATTCAGTGGGGAAAATTTTGCACTCTTTACTTCACTACATTCATTTGATAACTTAAGTTACTATTTACTTTGCAGATTCAGATCATTAATAAAAATATAATCAACAAATAAATTATAAAGTATAACTATATGGTAAAAGACTTTATTGATCCCCCGCAGGGAAATTCATAAGCTACCAATCAGTCTATAAAATGCATTGAAAGTAGCCCCATCTTTACCAGCTGCAACATTAAAGTGGTTTTATGCAGTATGATTATATTAAGAATGTTTTTATGCTAATACTTTTGTACTTTAACTTAAGTAAAATTAAGTAGTATTTCTACACCGTGGTATTGCTACTTTTACTTGATTAAATACTTCTTCCACCACTGCATAAAAAGTATGATGTAGTATGATGCCTTGCTATAGATTAAACTACTAATGAGCTCTACCTTTAACAGCTACAACAGTAAAATGCCACTTACAGTACACACACACTTACTTATCAATGCATCAGTACATACATAAGTGCATATATCCACCTCCTGGTGGCGCTGGAGGTAAAGTCAGAGGATCATCAAAGTCCTTGGGTGCCATCCTCTGCCCACCATTAATGTCTTAGCATGGCCAAGAACAATCAAAACCTCGGTTAGCGATGTTTGCAAAGGTGAGGTTGAGACATCATACATGAGCTGCAAGCAAGAGGTGACAAATCAAAAAGGTGAGAAACACTCCTCAGTTCACATTTTTATTAGGAAAATCATTTTGCAGATTTGATTATTATTATCATATATATATATATATATATATATATCTATATATATATATAGTTATTTTCAGTTATTCAGAGGATGCATCAGCACAGTATATCTTAATAGGAAGACTATTGCTAGAATAAATATCTATACATCATAATTAGTTAAATAAAAAAAGTTCCAACAGAAGAAAAAAAAAATAAATCAGTTGAATAATTTACAAAAAACAATAAGTGCTCAAAAGAAATAAACCATTTGCAAAACCAAAGCCATAAATGCTGCTGAGGAATTTATTTAAAAAATACAAAGATGATTCACAGTTTGTGTCCTTGTTCTCATGCTGGCTGGAACACCAATAGGGACCATGCAGGAATGAAGCGCCAGAGCGACAGGACCCACAAAGTCTATATGCCCCACTTTACACCCACCCACCACCCCCCCCGACTCCCACCCCCCGCCGGCCGCAAAAAAACAGCTTGTGAGGATCTGAGGCAATCAGACAAGAAGTAAAGGGGTGAGCCGGAGAGGTTACCGGGGTTGGTGGGAGCATTTTCTGTATATTCATCCTCCAGATCCGATTTCCTTTAGATCCTCAGACGGCACTGTAACCTGCCCTCGTTGGTAGAAATGAGACTGACGGGCTAGAGAGCCACAGCTTTTATTGTGTGTTCGGGTTCCACTAACTGCCCTTTGTTTCAGCATCGCAGGGTCATGTTTCCCATCCTGCTATGGAAGAACACATGTAAACCAAGCTTTCCTCCGCTGTACGAGACTCTTCAGCAACATGACCACTGAGTACCCTGTTACCTCACTGACGGCGAATAACTGAGGTGAACTTTCCCCAGTAGCTACTAATCCAAAACTGGGTCGCCTGTGTAGATTCGATGAAGACCCGAAGTGTTCAATATTAACTAAAAAAAATGACATTAAGAAATTACATTGAGACAAAATGTATAATTTAACCATTAAAGTGTGAAATAATCCTAAATGTTTTTGAAGCTCAGCTCAGTATTATTAAATTTTATTTTATCCTGCTTTTCTCAATAACGGACATTTTTATTTCATTCCAGCGATTCTGATTTTCAAATGTCCTTTTTCCAAAGTCTGCATTTATTTCACAATTCCATTTTTCCACTTGACCGTTTATGTAATGAAGCAACGTTTGATCAAAACAACCTGGGAAGATCCTGTTATGTGACTGGTTGCTGCTTCGGTCTGATCAAGCAGACGGCCAGTCACGTCAACTCGCTCTGCCCTGTTTGTTTTGTTTGACTGACAAAGACCTTTTGGTGAAAAGTGAAATTATAAAACAAGTTCATTGGGGAAAATAGCACTGTGAAATAAACATCTGGAAATAAAACCTGCTGGAATTATTTAAAAATGACCTGCAATAAACTCTGAATTTTAAACATTTATTGGATTATTTCAGAAGTTCGTGTTTATATTATATGTATTTGTCTGTATTTCGTCAAATGCCGAATCATTTTACGACATCTCATTTATTTATCTAATATTGGGCACTTTCGTTCGGCAGAGAAAATGATAGCGTACTTTGGAAACAGCCTGAAATTTTAACGACTTCATGTCCACAGGTGAAGTTGGCATTAAGCCATCAAGTAGCTCTGTTCTGAAGTAAAGTAAGTTTTGTGTTGCTTCGAAATGGCCGCTTCGACTGTAAGAAAGAAATGCAGGCACCTTCCCACCACAGCGTCCTTTCCTCTGCACACTCTCTTTCTCTCTTTCATCTCTGAAATGTTAAGTCCTTTGAACACTATTTACAACTATCTACAATCGGATGCGAGCAGCGTCGGCCTTCAGTCTCTTCAAGTGCAACCGACCTGCAAACGAAAAAAAAAAAAAAATGGGAGGGATGAATGTGAAAGAAACTCAGAATTTCAGCAGGCGGCGAGCTGATTTACGGAGAAGCAGCGCTGAACAACAGTGCAGAGCAGAAGAACAGCCAGTGACGAGGCCTGTGTGAATGTAATGTGTGTGTAACTGTGAGTGTGCGAATGAAGGCATGCAGTCTGTCTATTTTGCCACCATACATGTTTTAGATGCTTTTGTGTGTGTGTGTGTGTGTGTGGGGGGATGACTAATGCAGAATGTGTAGGCATTCTCCACAGCAAAGCTCCAAGTATCTGACAGACACTTCATCAGATGGTCCAACAGCAGCACAGAAACATGCACACATACACACACTCATGCAGGCCAGAGGGACGAAAATACAAATAGGTGGCCGACTGCGCACATACGTGGATGCACTCACAGACACACAGACATGGACGCGGACACGGCAGCAGTGAATATGCTTCACTGATAAATGAGATGAGACAAGCCATGGGAGGACGGGAGCAGAGGTGTCTGTCCTGATTCATGCCAGCGTTTAACTCACACGGCCCTGAAACTCAGAGACAGACACTCGCCTTGCACGCCATCTTCTTCTCTCACAGTCTCCCCGCATGCACGCACATTTGAGTCCTAAACAGGCCACGGTTAGCGCAGTTGCACTCCATATTTTCACACTATTTCTATTAATAGCACAGCTCCCTTCCCTCACTCCAGCTTGCCGTCCGTACTGCTCTCGAACGCTGCCTCACTGTTTTTCCGCCCCGCTGTATCATATTCCACGCAGGAACATGAACAGCGACAGTGTCCTGTAGACGTCAGCAGAACAACAGATTGCACAAAAAAACGCGCTCGCAATGTGGCATTTGCGTGAAGCAATCAGATGTGTCAAGCTGATATTTATGCAGCGTGTGCAACGCCGCTGCCGGAAGATAACACATCAGATTAGACCTGAACTGGGTCTGATTGCTGTCACAGATTATTTCCACCTTTTGTTTTTAGCTTTGGCGCTTCAGATGGCCACATCAGGTGGGTTGTACCCCATTCTACTGGTATTTTAAAAGGCAAAAAAAAAAAAAAAACCAAGACAAACTATTACAAATACAACTTAACTCAGATCTGGTTAACACATCTTGTTTTCTTAAATATAAACTGGTGAAAAAAGAAAATGAAAGAGTACGGATGAGCATCCCTGGTGTCTAACAGGTAAAGGGTATGTTTACAATGCAATTTTTTGAGATTAACAGGACCTCACATTAGTGCAAAATACAACACACTGATAACAACGGATTCATTCAACTTTGAAAATAAAGAAAAGTAACAGCCATGGAGTGGAACTTTTAGTTACATATTCACATTTTGCTAGTATTATCTGATTGATAGATCTGAAGAGTGGATGTGTCAAATACAATATATCATGAGCATCATTATCAAGCTGTATATTACAGTATATAGCAACACTGAACCTCCTACTGTGACAATATATCCTGGTTACAAAGGACTTATTCCCAGAAAGACAGCGGGTACAGTTTATGTTCACATGGGTGACATCTTACTTGAAGCTCTTTTAAACATTTCATTGAACTACCATACGCTTATTTACAATAACTACACGTGAAAATTTTTTTAAGTGGGTCTGCAGGCATGAATATTGCAGGAGTAGTGTTTTACCAGGTGCTTATAAATGAGGCATTGCTGATTAATAAGCAAGTCTTCAAGTAAAATGTCACCCTAAAGTGCCCAGTTGTTGATTCTGCTGCACACATAAAGACAGAGAAGGAGACGGACGAGAACAGTTGCTGTGCTTTTCCTTTTCTTTTTTTCTTTTTTTTCCAGAGAGATGGACACACAGTTAAAAGGGGCATCATCTGTGTCTTTGGGTTTAACAGTACAGGAGCAGATTATCTGCCGAAATGTTGTTAAAACCGCCTGAGAGATGGAGAAAAGTAGACAAATAATCTGGCCCTCCTCTGTGTCCTACGACCTGCGATTGTGTGTGTGTGTGTGTGTGGGGGGGGGGGGGGTTACGTCACATATACACACTTCACTGACCGCAGCTAACGGGTCACACCACAATACCCTGTTGTTCAGCAGAACCACAACCTCATTGTGCCATGTACCGGACAAATAAAACATTTTACAATCTACATCGAGACTGAGAGCTACCTATGATCATGATGCGATTGTTCCGCAATGTTCAGGACTGGTGAGTAAATGTTAAACGATGGGAATCGCACAGAAGGCAAAAAGGAAAAAAAAAAAATATAAAAAAAAAGAAATACAAAAAAAATGTACAAATAGATATGTTGGTAAAAAAGTATTGTGCTTTTGGCTGTCCTGTGTACACTGTGTACAATTTTCAGAGCTCCTGCATGAAAAAAGGGTGTATATATGCACTTTGGACATAGAGCAATGGCTCCAGGATATTCTGTGTTGAGCAGAGATCATTAAAACATAATGCAGGCAAAACATGGCAAATTAAAGTTGTTGTGTGTGTGGGTGTGTGTTTATGTTATAAAGTGCAATGTGAGGGCATTTAGGCTGAATGAGCCCCGTTTGTCTTCATGTAATCCATCAACAGTGTAACTCAAAATGACAACCACAGCTATGCGTGTGTTTCTTTTCTTTTGACACTTGCATGACTGCATTTGTGTGCATGCTGTGTGTGTGTGTGTATATATAACGCGTGCGACCCATTCTGTTCCCTGATGCCTGGATGAGCGTATGAGAGGTAATGTGACCAAACCAAACAAAGAGGAAACAGAATTACAGATTCAGGTCACACTGAATAATCTGCGTGGAGCAATTTTACATCCATCCCTTATTCTTATTCTTTTTTATTCTTATTATTTTTTCTCTGTGTGCTTTTATGTTTAAGGAGGGGTTTTTGACGTTTTCGTGAATTTAAAGAGCATCTTAAAGCAGGAAAAAGAAAAGGCAAAAAAAAAAAGAGAAACCTTCACATGAAAAGTGCCAAAGCAAACTGACATTCTTCACCTCAGAACCAAAAATCCTCCCAGTTCGCTTTCGTCTTACCAGCTTGGCAATGATTATCAAAGTGTATCGTCCTCAAGGCAGACTTGTATTTCTGTTTCATATTTTGATGAGAGTCCAGCTTCCTTTCATCCAGAGTTATTCTACGCTTGATGAGTCTTAAAAGGATTGTTGCGTCGTGTCAGTAGCGTGTGTGCATGCCCTGCCGCTGGATGCTTCTCCACTTCAGACGAGGACATTTAGAAGAGCTGCACATGAGTTTTTGATGTAATGACAGCTTGATGAAAGTTAAAGAGGGGTCTTTTTTCTATCTTTCAAGAAGAGCGGATGAGGATGAGGAGAAGGGTGAATTTGTCCTCTAGCCACAAATTTAGGCTTTAATGCTTCAAACTTCACATTAAACTTTCAGTGACAGATATAATAGTTGGGGCAGGGCATGTGTAGACTAGATGGAATATATCTAAATATCCCATGTTTATATACAGTACATCAGAGTCCTTGGGTGTGGCTGGGTGCTGGGTTTTGCTGCTGTTGTTTATGCTAGCAGTCTCAAACCTTACTAACATCACAGACACCTCGGTTTCTTAAAATAGTGTGTCTACCAGATGACTGAGCTTAACTAACTTTGTCGACTCTGTTACATATACATTACGTATCTCTATAGTTGTTATAATAGGAGGTATGCAAAGGTTGATGGTGCTGGGATGTTGGGGGGGGGGGGGGGGATGTTTAGGTGTGAGCAGAGCAGGGAGGGGGGGCTGGGTGTAGAAGTGAGAGAGGGCACTTTTGTTTAGATCAGAAACCTTCAGTCTTTGTCAAGGGGGGCTGTAGTCTGTGGTCTTCATTGCAGTCCAAGGTGTTGATGAGATCCTCAGCCAGGTTTTGTGGCACTAGGACGATGCAAAAGTCCACACTCACCCTGTTTCCCATTCATGGCTGACGTCCACAGGTTTTCTTCTGTGACACACGCTTTTTGTTTTTAATTTACTTCTCGTTACTCTATGACAGTTCCCCTCATCTCTTCTTTAAGCAAAATGCACATGGATGTAATGCTCCAAGCTGAAATCCGGTATGTTTCCGGTATGTAAGTTGTGTTTGTGAATGCGCCGGTCAAACAGAGGAGGATGTGGATGATGAGATTCCCGTTGCCTTCCAGACGTTTTGCTCTGAGTGATACGTTCAGTGAGTCTCTCTTTTCTCTCGTCTCCCTTCTTTTCCTTTACCTTTTCTCTGTATTTCCTCCTCCCTCTCTCGCCTCCACCTCCCCTCTCCTCCTCTCCTGGATTTACATCACGCTGCATTTGCCCTTCAGTCTCTCGGCGCGGGACTGCTTCCCCGAGCGCTTGCCGTCGATGTTGAGGCTCATGTTCCTCTTCTTGTCCAGGTTGAGGAGCTCCTGG
This sequence comes from Xiphias gladius, assembly GCF_016859285.1. Taxonomy (NCBI): domain Eukaryota; kingdom Metazoa; phylum Chordata; class Actinopteri; order Istiophoriformes; family Xiphiidae; genus Xiphias; species Xiphias gladius. Next base: position 18,640,916 of record NC_053409.1, read on the forward strand.
AAGAGCTCGGTTACGTTGTGGTTGGTCTTGGCTGATGTCTCCATGAAGGCGCACTTCCACTGGTTGGCCTGAGCCTCCCCGTCCTTGGTCTCCACCTCCCGCTGGGTCTCGTCGCTCTTGTTGCCCACGAGCATGATGGGGATGGCCTCAACGTTGCCCTTTATGGCCAGGACCTGCAGCGGAGGAGGAAAATAAGGGAAACTGTCACAAACAGTCAAGAAAAAATTTGATTACCAAGGTAATCTTAACACCAGTTACAACATCCCTGGAGAATATATGACTGAATATTAAATTAAAATGGTGGCACAAGATGCTGACCATGCAGTCACAACGTCCCTGGTTTGAATCTGGCTGGGGACTTTTGTTGACTGCCTCCCCTAATTTTCTGTCAAATCTACTACTATCCCTGCCAAATAAAGGCGAAAATGCCAAAAAAAAAACCCAAAAAACTTTTAAGGAAACCCTTTTTAAATACATAATTCTCCTTTATGTCTGTTCTGTATTGGTTATGATACATATTAAAATAAAATGTAAAATAAAATGAATATAATTCATAACTTATCACTTTCTAAGAGAAACTGCTATTTATTTTTGCCGAAAATGGCAATTAGTAGAGAACAATTTGGAGTGAAAATAGTCCCATATCGCATAAAGATTTTCTTGTGCTTTTTTTATTGTGCCTACATATTTTACAATATGTAATTTATTCGATGTCGGAAATCAACACCAGGCAGATAAGACATAATGTATAAGATGTTAATAAGTTGTAATTCATGAATGAATAATTTACTAATGCTTCAGGGATCAGTAATAAGCCATTAATAAGCACAACCTGCGTCTTGTTCAAAGACACTTCAGCAGGCAGGAAGTGTGTGAACTCAATTTATCAAGCTCAATGTCTCCTGATAACTACAACCCCTCTGAATCCTAGAAGAAAAAAAAAAACACTGTCCTTCTACACAAATTTGATTTCATTTATAAGACAAATCTAACAAACAAATCTGATACATTTCAAGGGAAAAATATCTCTTTGGTGGACGTCTGCCAGCTGTGACCAGGGGTGACAAGCCAAAAAAAGTTGACAACCACTGGTATACAGTATACTATATAAATGGTATAATACCTCTTAATAAAAAGTAATATAGTAGCATATAAAGCAAAATGTAGGCACAAACACAGAGAAAATGAGACAACCATGAATAGACCTGCACCTGTACAGATCTGGTACATTCATGCACTGCAATGTAACATCGTCCTCCCTCTCTACAGTACAAACTCACTGACAAACACTCATACACGCCGCACCTGTTGGTAAATGGGTTTGAGCTCCTCCAGGGACTGTTTGCTCGTGATGGAGTAGACCAGAATGAAGGCGTGGCCTTTGGAGATGGACAAGCGCTGCATGGCCGGGAACTGGTGGCTCCCCGTGGTGTCGGTGATCTGGAGCGTGCACACGCTCTTATCGCAGCTGATCACCTGGCGGTAGGTGTCCTCTACTGTGGGGATGTAGGTGTCCCTGAAGGTGCCCTTCACGAAGCGCAGGACCAAGGAGCTCTTCCCCACTCCCCCTGCCCCGAACACCACCACACGATAGTCGTTGCTCTGCTCCGGCATTCTGCCCCCCTCAGGCTTAAGACAGTGTTACACCTATGATGTTGAGGGTGGGGGCATGGAGAGGAAGCAGGGTGAGAGGAGGGGGTGGGGAAGAGCAGAAGAAGAGGGTCATTTTAGCAGAGAGACAGTACAGAAGCAGCAGATGCAAAGCAGAAGGAGGAAAAGGGAGGGTAAGCGTTGGCAGGACCTCAGGCCAGTGGGGGTGAAAGCACTCTCTGTCTGTCCTCGTGCGCTGACTATGAGCCAGAGTACAAATTAGAGAGGATGAGTTTGGTGAGGCTCCAAGTGTTTCACCTGACGCTGACATTTCCCTAATCAATACCGTTCGCACAGTCACAGTTTCTCAGTTTCAACCCCAAAAAACGTTCCAGAGCTCCCTCATTTATGAGCTTAAGCAACTGCAGCAAACCCTGGAAGAGACGGAGTCCCTGCAGCTAAGGAGAATAATCTCCAGGCCTTCAGGGGACGGGCACCATAACATGAACTCATGTATAATACAACGCACCTCGAACGACAGCTTCGAAAAGGACTATAGATTTGAATCAACAGCTCTCTAACACAACAATGGAACATTATTAGCTTCACAAATGGAGTATATAATACAGGGCTATTGTATTAGATTGCATAAGGTTGCATGTGTGAATGATATTGTGTCCACACACTGTATATATCTTGAATGTATGCATGACAAGACTGTTTAAACATCAACTAAAACCGATGCACTTCACCCTCTCTCTGTTGTGCTTCCCTTTGGTTTTGATCCAGTCACAAGGTGTAAGCAGCCAGGGTAGCCTGTCTCTGTAAATGTAAACTAAAACTAAATGTGGTATATTTTTCATCGTCATTTTTTGTTCATGTGAAAGGTAAACATAAAAATTAGTTCTGGAAACAGATGTTTTTTTTTTTTTTTTTTTCCTGAGCCCTGTGAGGCACTGCTATCCTGTAACGTAACTCTGATCCACCTCTGGCTCGAGAAGTAAATGTTAATGTTGCCAGTGTCAGTTCCGTTTCCATTCACATTAAAAAAAAAAACACAACAAAACTGAAAGGCTGAATACAAAAATTAAAGCTGCTCTAATCAATATTTTTATTTTAACAATGGATCAAATAATTGCATGTATGTTAAAAGGTATCACTTGTAGTTACAAATGAACAAAGAATTTTTACAAACTCTGCAGCTCCATTTAGCTCTACGAAGCCTTTAAGCATCTTCCAGCTCATTGTTCTAGTATTACAGCCCTCTACGTCACTGTTTTGACTCAGACTCACTGCTCTCATTGCTTTGTTTCTACCAGCTGCAGCAGGCCTCTGTTTTTGGGAAAATAGCTCTGACAAACTGACTGTACACCAACTGCCAAGCACCAAACGACTGATGAAGTTAAAAGGAGCATTTAGCTTTAAAACCAGATATTTCCCTCAGGAGTTAATGGAGACCGAAACAGAGCTAAAATGAAATGAGGGTGAAAACCAGTTGGCCAGAGACACGACTCCAAATGAATGCTAATGTTGCTTTGTATCTGCCGGATGTGTAAACAGGCAGCTGCTTGCAAACGTGTTTGCCACATCAACTTAAAAGCTGATTATGTCAGTGTTGTGTTCACGTCTCTTTGCACTGTTCCCATGTGCCCCCCCCCAAAAAATAAAATCGATTAATGCAGGTCTAGAGTAAGTAAAACCAGTTATGATTTATTGTTCGTTTGACAAAATACCTGCTGTGCACATTTAGTGCTAATACTTTTAAGATATCTCCTCCAGAAATGTGGGAATTGAAACAAAGCCAGCAGGAATATCATAGCTCATTTACAATGAAGCATAGCGTAGAAAAAAATAACTAAAACTACCAAATCAACGTAGTGAGCAGTCAGATTATGAAAATTCTAATATTTACACTACTTAGACTACTGAAAAGAATATACAGATCAAAACAAATCCATACAAATCTTTAATAACTCTGGTTAGTAGTCAGAAGCAACACTGCACACTGAAGGACTCTACGAATCTTCACTCTCGGTATTACCTGGTGCAGCTCACCAGGTAATATATACATATGCATCTGAACAGCATCCTCACACATAATCTATTGCTATCTTTGTAAGTGCTTTGTGTGTCTGCTGAGCGTCTGTGCATGATTACGCATTGCATCTTGTTACACTATTCATTTGTTTTGGTTCTAAACTTGCTTTAAGGTCTCATAATAAGATGCTCCTTCAGTTGTGATCGTGTGCTGCTCTCTGAGCTCCAGCTGTAATGAAACAGTAAATTGACATCAATACTAGATGGAATAAGTGGATTTCTGTCATGCTTGCACCGCTGGAACCCACTATTGATGGCAGGGCCCCTATAATTGCATTGCCAGGTTCTAGATAATATCAGTCAAGGAGTTCAAAATAAATGGGGATTCGGGGAGTGCCTCTTGAGTTTTATGTTCAATCCATAGCTGTAAGTCTGGGTGACATATAAGAGTGTTTTACATCCAGACTCAACACACAACCACAGTTTAATTTGCAGGTAAGCCTGTTTTTTCTGCTCATATGCCTGCAGACTGTTAACTGTTTAATTCCGGTCTGGCAAAGCATAAAATCTTATTTAATGGCTCTCTCATGCTTTAGGATGATGATACACTTCCTTTTTTTTCTTGAAATAGTGAGGGTTACTGTCAAAAAACTGTCTAAATAGCCAGTTTTCCAGTGTCAATTAAACTTTTATCTTTAATGAAGCCTTCGGTCACTCTGAAGAATTGTGTTTTGAGCTGCCGGATTCGCACGGTGATTTCTACTTGGGCCTGCTTTATGTCAGATGGAAACAAACAAACACACTCACACAAATGCATGGACATATGCACCAACAACACTAATCACACTAATCTTTTCAGACATTCTTTCTTAGAGATAAGTGAACTTCTAAAGAGTAATTTTAGATTATTACAACTTGCATCTTCATTGTTCTCATAATCACTTCAATTGGTCATGATAAAATTTTAGTCTTTAAAGCAGCTATAATCAATATTTTTATATTGCCAATATAAATATATATTGTGTATGTGAAATGTGTTGTTTGTAGTGATGAACCCAAGGTGAATTATCACTGAACAATTACTTTCACCTCATTGTTTCAGGTTTCACAACCCACGACTTTACTGTTTTTGTTCACTCTCACCGCTCTCACCCGTGCCATTTCCAACAGCAGCAGGTGGCTGTCTTCAGCAAAAAAAAAGGTCTGAAAACCTATTGTACACTACGCAACTAGCTGTTGAACAGAGTCGAGCATTTAGCAGCTAAAGAGCCAGATATTACCTCTCAGGAGTTGGTGGAGACCAAAAATAGAGCTAAAAGAGATTGAATATTTGACTTACATTCATTAGGTGGACACAAACATGAGTCCAAATGGATGCTAATGAAGCTCTGTGTCTGCTGAATTTGTAATTAGGCAATAGTTTGCTAACACGTTGGCCATATCAACTTTTCTATGTCGATAGCATGTCAATGAAGTGCTTACAGCTTGTTGTGCAGCTTCCGAGTGGCCAAAAAAAATCAATTGATGCAGGTTTAAAGTAATTGCAGAGATTTGGGAACAATGTAGATGATCAGACAATAAAAAAAAAGCCAACAGTTTATCCAACTTATCTCAATCACTTTATGTACAGGTAAAACCAAAAGTGAGTGCATTATAAAATGTTGGTAATAATCAGGCAGGTCACAGTTTAACCAAGAAGTCGGTCTGTAAACTGTGATGGATAATTACAATGGACAGTTTGAGCGATAATTTTACAGCGCTCTTCCAAATAAATTTGGCTAAACAGGGGATCTTATCCTTATCCTGTCTGACTTATTTTTAGCAGTGTAGCTGTGTTCCTAGATCACAGCAACTTGGTGAGAACAGTGTTATTATTAGAGATAGAAACAGTGGCCAATAGCTACTAACACAGGTTTAATCCAGGTTAGAATAAAACAGAATTACCCTTTGAAAAAATAAATAAAAGAAAAACCGCAATGTTTCTATTCTGTTGATAATTTGAAAGTTGTAATGAGGTACTGCAAGGAAAAGGATCACAAAAATGCTAATTCCACAATTGGCCAAATATCCAACATGAAAGTATATGGCCCGGTTCCATTCCTGTGTTTTAAAGCTGATATATCAGTGCACTTGTGATGGAGCCACACACTCATACACGCTCTTCATGTTGATATGCTCACAAATATTCTTTTTATTCTCTCTTTCTGTATCTCTTACTGTGTCTTTTCTCCTAATTTATGCATGTTTTTCTTTGACCTGCGCTCTGACTTTCCTCTTGCTGCTTCTCCTCTGTCTCCTGCTCTCTCACTCCCCAGGTCTCCGTGTTGTTTGATCAATAAACTAAGGCCGCTGTGGTTTTGATCGATGGGGCTCATCTGTCTGGGCCCTGTCAGTCTGTCATCCATCCTCGCCTGGTGCCTGTTTGGTTTTTTGGACGGGGATTTCGGCTCCACGACAGCGATTCTGCTCATCAAAACCTTCCTCCGCTCCCTCCCTTCTTTCACCTGAACTAAAATTAGCTGTCTCCCTCCCTCTGTCAGCAGCTATAACTGCACACACAGGTGCAACCTCACAGTGACAAACACTTACACATGAAAGCAAACGAACACACACACACACACGCACACACTCACGTCCTGTACTTCCGTTCCTTCATCATTTGTCCTTGACACCAGGCCTCCAAGATTAATGACACTCCTCCCAAATGCAAGCTGTCTCTCTCTGTTTCCTCGTCCTCTTCTCTTGTTTTATTTGAAATGAGAGGACTGCAGTTCCTTAATGAATTAATGGTATACTATAAATGCATCTGTGGCAGTGCAGCCAAACTCCATTAGCAGATAGCTTTGGCACAGACCAAAAAGGCCTCTCAGTCAGAAAATAGACGCAGCACAGCCTTCTCCACTCCTTTATTTCACAGAGCGAGCAAGGAAATGTCACCTTTAGCGAAAACATGCACATAATTTCCCTCAAGAGAGCCACTTATCCAGCGGCACAAAGGAAATGCATTAACCAACATCAACGCAATGCCATTCAACAGATCAAGAGCATGATTAAATAGACACCCGCAAAGCCGTCCCATGGTATCTTGTGGAGAAAGGGTTTTAATCAAGCCACGGATACTGGAATGCTGTGGATACACGGCTATTTGGCGATGAGTGTTTCACAGGATCAAGAGATTGTCAGGTAAAGGTTTTGCTGAAATATTCGTCCTCTTCTGGCCACGGCTGTGAACACACACTCACACATCCACACTCGTCATTATGTCTGAAACCTGCACAAAGTTTCTTTAGCTGCCAAACTGTCAGATAGATGTATGACCATGTGTGTGTGTGTCGGAGATGTGTGTTTGCGTCTGTGCAGTGAAGCAGAAGATTCCCTGTTCTCTGTGCACACATCAGCCCAGGCTTTTTCAAGCGTGTGTGTGTGTGTGTGTGTGTTTTACCACAGGAATGAATCTGCGTTTTTAGCGAGCGAGGCAATTTTTAGACCCGGGCGTTTTCATTAGGTTTGAGCAGACTGTAGAGGTTCAATTTATAAATTCTGACTCTGTCTCACATATTCAGCCGTGCTGCTTCTTCACTGCCTTCACACCTGCTATCAAAACAAACAAATGGAAAGCCCAGAGAAAACAGCCCACATGTGCTCGTTTTAAAATATTTGATAAATCTCTTAATTGAGTTAAGAGATTGAGTTAATTTTAGATTTATGAATATGGATTTTACTAAAACAAGACAGATAAGACAATGTATTTCTCTTCCTGCCTCACTTAGTCTGTGTGTCTGAGCGTGTGTTTGAGGGTGATGATGCAAAGAAAGGAAACATTCCTTTCATGACCATCAGAGCTTGATCTAAGAAATATGTTCATGATCCATCAGAATAATGGATCCTATCCACTAAATATGGACTTGCTGGACCGTACAGTGTTGTGTATCTGGTTGTGTTAAGTGTTTCAAAAGGTGTTAAAATGACTGAACTTAAACAGTGCCATTCTGGAGTTTTCTTCATGTCTGAATGTTTTAATGTGGCAGTATTCATTTGTTTTTATATGATATATGTGTTTTAGGTCCAACCAATGAATCTAAACTCTGGTTCTTTCACTTCAGAAACTTGGAGAAGCCTCATTATTAGTTAGATGACGGTGCATTTTTTACGTTAAAGGCAAAGTTTGACTTTGCCTATTAGCTCTCTTGCCGACAGTTAGATGAGAGGGTCGATACCACTCCCATATGTGTACAGTAAGCTACAGCCAGCAGCTCATTAGCTTAGCTTAGCTTAGCACAAAGACCGGAGATAGAGTAACAGCTAGCCCGGCTCTGTCCGAACAAAATCCAACACCTACCAGCACCTGTAAACCTCATGAAGTAAAATATTATATTATATCTTTTTCGATTAATACGTGTTGTATGAATTTGTGTGGTCTTGTTGTCACTGTAAGGTTGTCAGGTGACCTAACTGCAGGAAGTCACTGCACCCTGGCAAGAAATAGAAATAGTCCTCCAATAACCCTTTTGAAGGCACAAATTGTGGTTTTTTACATGGTTTTTGAACAGAATGAACAAACACGGCACATTCTTTGACCTTTGGCCAGAGCCAGGCTCGCCGTTTCCCCTTCTCCAGTAGTTTTGCTAAGCTATATCCAGCCCCATATTTAACTGACACACGAGAGAAAAAAAAATGCATTTTAAAGAATTTCAACAGTCCAGGAGATAAAGAAAACATTCTTGTTGCACAGGTCATCCTTCAATGGAAGTTAAGACAAGAAAATCCCTTAAAAATAGGAGCTATGAGTTTTTACACAATTTACAGCACTCCTTACAAACTATGTGAGTAAGCCATTTGCAGCTATAAATGCACCTCTTGTACACCTGTCATTCTTTGCCAGCTAAATCAAGTAATTAATCATCATGAGCATAACACAATTTGGCTTCCTCTGTGTGATTCTGAGTTATTTAAGTAAATAAGATGGCAATTTAAAACAATGTCAATGTAAAGGAAAGCTAAATGTGATGTATTTGTGCATGTGCATGAGAAAATATGCATGTATTTATATCCGTGTGCATACCTGCTGAGTTTAAAGGTGTGTGAGACTGGGTGTGACTGCCTCTCATCAGTGTCAGTCTATACTTTGATCGAGCTTACACCACTGTACGTGCACGGAGTAAGTGTGTTAGACTGTACAAGAGATTGCAGCACTGTGGTCTCGGCTTAGTAGCTAATCATTGAGCTTAACCTCCTCTGTGCTCCTGGCCTGCTCTGCATTGACCCAATTCCCAGGACTTAAGTTACCGTCGGTCTCCCTGTAACAATGCATCCAGCTCTTGACGCGCACTGAAGCCCTCTGATACTCGATGCACATCCCTTTGACTCAGCATGCACCGATAAATATAAGCAGAGCCGGACAGTCAAATAATGAAGGTGACTTTTATCTGTCTGTTGTTACTCACAACATCACTTTTGACTTGGACCAGGAGGTTTGCAGCTGAATACTCATCCATTTAACCACAGAACCGGCACTGACAATATATTATAATAATATTGTGAGGACACAGAACAGATGTGCACAGTTTTCATCTTCCCCAGTATGACGTTACGTTCAGACCAAATTTACTGACCAGTGTACTCACTATAGGCCTGGAATTGTGAGACAAGGTCAATAAGCATGATACATTTCTAATTACCAAATACAGTTGACAAAACTGGTCCTCGTCATCAAAAAAAAAAAAAAAGTTTTCCTATAGTTCTTGAAATAAATTATATTTTGGAGTTGTGAAATTTTCACCATAAAAACTGCAGTTTTCACATTCAGTTTGTCATGGATTGTTGCAAATTGCAGTTTCTTCTTTTTTTTTCTGGTGGTGAGAACCTCACACCTCAATTTTAATTTTATGCCTTTATTAGATAGCACCAGCAGAGAGGTGACAGGATATGAGGGAAAGAGAGATACAGCAGAGATCCTCTGCCAAACTTGAACCGGGGACGTTGTGGTTCATGGTCGGCATTTTGACCCTGAAGCCACAGGGGCGACAATTCACAACGGATTTTTTGAAAACCTCCCGTCGTTCAGGCGAAAACAAGGCTGTTTGGTAAACATCTTTCTGTCAAGTAAATTGTTTTCTCATGTCTTCATAAAGCCTAAATTATTAGCAATCCCTTACGCTACTGAGTTATTGACACTCTAGTCTTACTCTTGTCTCTGCAACGTCTGCACTGTGCTGTGTCAGGAAAAAGTATGAATAAAGTTTGGTCCGAACCCATTATCAAAAACAAAAGGGTTACGTTTCTAACTTTGGAATATTCAGGTCAAGCCTAAATTGTGCACAGTTCATTGTTGTACTTCTAAAATAGTGCAATTGGGGAAAAAAAAAAATTAATTTCTTATCATAACAACACGTAACTAATATCTGTAAAACAAATAATCTACAGAATGAACCAAACAAGTCCGTCTTACTGCAGAATCCAGATATCTGTCATCATTAGTATTTAGTTGGCCAGCACCAGTGCTTGTTGATCACAGAGACTGGCATTTAAAAAGAAGCAACATAAGGAGACAATAAGAGAGAGCAGTATTTGTCCAGTGGGAGGCTGGTTGGTCTGACTGTAAAATTATCATTAAGTTCAAGTTAAAACCTGCAAATAAAATAAGATTATTAGCTAAAGGTGAACAAGGAGCAGAATTGTCCCTTCTGGTAGCGAAAGGAAGGCTATGGGTTGAGATTAGAAAGCTGTAAATTCAAATCTCTGGACAGGAAAATGAATTTACACACTTTTAATGACTTCCACTGATGCAAGTCTTTTATGAGCAGGATGTGGACCGAAGTCTGTATCTAAAAACATCCCTCTACCTGCAACTGCTATCTAAGGAATAAAATGAAAACACACATGCAAGAAACATGCATTTTCAATTAGAGTTTAAGAGGAAAACAATTTCCCCTCAGGCAGATTGATTCCCGACTTATAATCAAACACTGTAAGCATAATCCCACTGATTCTATGCAGCAGTTTTACACAGGACTGGATGTAAGATGCCCTTGTAATTAGTGTTTGAATGTGTATTAGTGCTGAGAATTAACTTAACCTGGGGAACCCTGGGTTGCTCCTTCTGGCTTCTCCATAAGACCCTGCTAATACCTCAGCCTGACAATCTGGGAAAAACACGGGCACCTGGTTAACAACTCCAGGACTGGGCTGGGCTAAAGAAGAGTGAAGAATTACCAACACTGGCAACAGAGCAATCACGTTTGTTTTCAAGTCTACATGTCGTATTCAAATGTATTTATTTTTCAAGAAAGCCTATTCGTAGAAGTTACGAGGGCCCTGACCTGACTGAAGAACAAATTACAGACTAGTGGAGTGGGTTCCAGAACATGCCTGCAGCGACAGATGGTGACAGGGTTGGTAGTTTTGGATTGGCTCCATTGGTTTCTACGGGCGAGATCAACCAGGCACAGCTTTTTTTATAATACCAGTTGATCCAGGTCTGATAACAACGCAGATGGTTAGAGGCAGAAACAACAAGGGAGTCCTTCTCCAGACTGCTTCTGACGCTCCCATGATGCAACTGGAATTATAAGAAAAACCAACTGTTGACTTCTCGTCATCTCTAACCACCGAATACTTTCATTTTTTTTCCCTCAGTTCTCAAAATGTCCTACGACAGATTTAAAGATGTCTAGTCTAGGCTTTTTACATCAAATGAACAGCTGATATTTCAGCAAAATGTCAAATAAAACACGGTAACTCAGAGGTCACACTGTGCATAATTAAGCAGAACAGCCATCCTGGCCTGCGATTAGTTATGCACAAGACCGAGAAAATCCTGCCCGATGCCATGTATAATGAAGACTGTATGGCACTTTCAAATGAGCTGATGCCCTCAGAACAACTAAAGCACTTTAGCATTGATTTGTTCCAGTATTAAAGCAGACGTTATACAGTATATAGTTATATATAGCTCAGGGGTGCTCAGCAGTGATGGTGCTCTTGACTAGACTTGTGCTGTCAGAGCAACAGACAGGCTCAAACATCAAAGGGAGACAACAGTCTACTATTTGAATCAATAAAAATAACCAGGTGAAGATAAGAACTATTGTCCTGAACTGAAAACTGATTGAAAAAAAGCATCAGAGAGGTAGGTTTCATTCTTTGTTTCATACTTTTGGGACTAAACTGACTTGTAAATCATCCCTGCAATTATATGTATGTGTGTCTATTTTCTACAATTAAAATGCCACAAGGGTGCTGCCACCCCTCCCAGTTCAATGTGATGTTGAGAGTGTCAACAAAATTCGGACTTCTTACTCAATTAGATATACACTTCACCAATTGTTGCTGCAGCATTGTCAGTTGTTTCCTTCTCACTAAAGAAACACGACATTCCTTATAAAGTATAAATGCACACATAGGGGCACAAACACAGGTTGGGGCATGGTCAAAAAGCGAATGCTCCTCTCACACAGAAGCACAACACACCTAAACCTGATTAAATTAACCTCCTTTAGTACCTCTCTTTACCAGTTACTCCAAAATAAGGACGCTCCACCAGGTGTAAATACAAGATATAGTTCATTGAGCATGCATGGTCTTTCAGAGCAGGAATCTAGTTCAAATTCAAAGTTTCAGTCCAGCTAAAGCTAAATATCCATCTCAGAAACAGCACCTAAACATTACTAATAATGAATGTTTTTTTTTTAATTATTAAATTTTTTACTCTCTAGAGCCACGAAAATGCCTCTAAGAGCCCAGTGTGACTCGTGGCTAGATCTCTGGATGGTGCTGATCATGATAGTTGCAGAAAACTGGGGTTGACATGTATGTGTGGAGCTGTGAAATGTCCGGCCAGTCTCCAGACATGAGCGGACGTAAGCGATGCCCTGACAGAATTCACGTGTTTCTCAACATCTGGCCATCCTGACCTCAGTTATCTCCCACGGCCTTTTTGTAGGGTGCTTTTGAACCACCAGAATCGTCATCATCAATTTTCAGCCTCCATGTTCGTCTCCAGCATCATCTCCTCCTCCTGTGTTTTTTCTTTGTCACCGTGTACCGAGTCTTTTCTTTCTCCTGCCTCGGCAGAGCGAAGTATTCTTATGCAACCATACTGTGGCCATTCAAGACAGACAAACAAACGGACAGGCAGGCAGCCTGGACATCGTCACTCCCCCACACTTCCACTTACCCCCCATCCTCGACCAGCACAAGCCCGCTTTAATACAGTCGGCATCTCTAGGCTCCTGTCAACCACACACTTTAAAGCTTAATCGCAGGATTTACTGTCATACATCCCAACCCCTACACAAACACACCCATGACTGGCAGTGTTCAATGCATACAGGAAGTTGAGTCATATACGTATGCACACACACACACACACACACACACGGTGCAGAGAAGGCCTGGGTTCTCCATAACTCCCTCTTCGTGCCATGTTGTCTTTCCTCTCCAGTCATGAGTCCCACAACAAACAGCACATCAGGGACGGAGGAGGACGAGGCATGGAGAAACACGGATCCAGATGGAGGATTAACCCTGGCATTTGCCACAGAAATCGGGCTTTATGCGTCACGCTGGCGTCATTATTAGTGTATAGCCCGATGTTGACGTGCACCTCCGCCTCGGCTGTAGTCAGGAAGGGGTGGCAGGAGAGGGCTTGCCGTCGGTCCGCAGATTGTTGCGCAACGCCATTACAGACCCCCCTACTCTGCTCGGTTCATTCATAAATACCAGAGGATCGCCATCTCGCTGCTGTGCCATCATTTCGCAGTCGCAGCCCCCCCCCCACACACACACACACACACACACCACCCCCTCCCTTTACTCCTCTAAGCAATATGACAATCCCAACACCCTCATATCTCTCCCCTTTCCTCCCTTCTCCTGCCGACTGCCAATATGGCTGTGGGGGCATGGGCTACATACAATTCACACGACCGAGGTTATCAAACGCGAATGCGGGTCGCGGTAAGAGCCGGCGCGGATGCATTTACACCGGGACTAACAAGACCGACAGGGAACATCTGCCGTCCCGTGTTGGCCGTGAACAGCAGGAATCCTGTGCGCACAGCGGCCGGCCGGGCAGAAGGACCGCGGTTACGCCACTGAATACCGAGATCTAACCTCCACGTAGGATGTGGGCACGAGCGGCATCTCCGTACCTGGTCGTGAAGAATAGCTCCGCTTCAGGCTCGTCCTTGGTTCAGACGGATGAAAGACAAACGCCGAGAGCGTCCTAAAGCATTTTTACGCGGTTCATGTAGAGCTCATGTCGTCCGATTTCTAGCACCACCACAGCAGACTCCCTCTCTCTCCCTCTCTCTCTCTCTCTCCCCCTCTCTCTCTCGCAGATAGGACGTGGGAGGTGCTATGCCCTCTCTCCCTTTTCTGTCCACACTTGATTTTCTTTCAGTCCATACACTTCCCAGTGGGTGGACGCCAGCAAAAAGAAGCTATCTGAAACAAACAGAAACACTCTTCTGTGTCCTGGATGGATGCAACCGTGGGAAGTTGACCACGGGGTCGCACCAAAGCCCATGAATTAAGAAAAGGAAAGAACATGACAGGAAATGAGATGAATAATAAGAAACTGCACAGGCCAACCATTTCTCTTATTCATGTAGGGCCACAATCTAATCATGTCCAATATAAAATATCTAAGAAATCCGGAAGTGAAAACACTAATTGCCCCTGAGCAACAAATCACATCAAAGTAGCCGGATTGACGACATTAAATTCACGGTCAAAAATGTAACCTAAGCAGAGCCCCATTTCATTTCCAAATGATTTTGTCGATGTCTAAGCCACAGCCAAGTATTTTGCAGCTACCAGAAACCTCCGGGGCCAGGGCAGACACTGTGTACGCCATTTTCCCTTGTGGCCGAGGGGCAGCAGAAATGAGAAGGACCACTAAAACTGGTGAAATCTCGAGCGAAGTTTCGTGAGAATGAAAGGGTCATAATTGTTGGATTCATTGGATCAGGTTAAGCATTTGAGGACGCATCTTCAATTTTGCGGACATGGACACATGCACCTCAAGTACGTTAAAAAAAAAAACTTTTTTGAAATAAATAAATGTAATGTAAACACGCACTTTACTTAAAATCAGACAACGGATCTGAATCAATCGAATTAATCAGAAATAATCCAGCAAGGTTATCTTGAGATAATGGAAATACACGACTGGATGGTTTTTACTTAGTTGTATTACTATGGTCATGTGTGTAGTCAGTATGGAGAGCTTTTAATCTAGGCAAAAAAATAAATAAATAAAATAAATCACATCCCTGGTTGTCTGATCCAGGATCAGGACCACGGACAGCGACCTCATTGTGTTTCAGCCCCATGGACAGAGCCAGGAATACACGGGAGCGGTAGTGCGTACAGTACGTACAGTATAGGCTACATATTACTGCACGTACACACACCACACAGCAAAACAAGGTCCAGTGGATGGAAAGGACAGGGACTGTTAAGCAGGAAGCGTACCAGCCCAGTAGCTGCAAAGATGCCCAAATTCTCCACCCATGTCAGCGGAATTGAGAACATTTCACTGATTTATATAACTATCACAAATAGATGTGGAAAAAGCCCATCCCCGGAGCTACTAAAGGCCTACGGCCGGGGCAGACCAGGCCCTGATTTGATCTGTGCTGCTGGTACGTGACGGTCTCGGTGTATGACTCACCAGCTCTCCGTCCGGGCAGCCTTGTGTTTGTCGCCCTCTGCCGGTGGGCCGGGACACTGCAGGGGGGGAGGGACGGCGGGTGGCGGTGGTCGGACGAGCAGACAGGGTGATTACACGTAGCGTCGATTGTTTTTTTTAGTCCAGGGGATAACGAGCGGAAGAGCTGGGAGGTAGCAGGGTAATGCAGGGTTAGACAGGAGAAAAGATTGTGCGAGAATATGCAGAAGGCAAGTCGGCTGTCAAACCTACCTTTATTTCCAGTGATGTCTTTTTACCCTCCTAGGAGATTAGCATCAGTTTATAAGTATTAAGCCCCAAATGTGTTATCCGCAGAAGAACAGAAGTTTCCTAAAGTCATCATTGTTGTACAAGAATGAAATTTAAAATCTCAATTTTTCAATGCTAGCATCTCTCAGAAACTTTTAACTTCAGCATGCTAACAATCAACCATGTTCGAGACATGCTAACATTTGCTAGTTAGCACTAATAGGGTTTCTTCTGTCATCACCAAATTAATTTTAAGGCTTTTTAAAGACAATTTTTTTTTATAAATGTTGTCAGTATTTCCCAGGTGTATATAACAATAATTCCTAGTCCACAAATAGATGGGTATATTAACCAATCAAAAACCGACACTTGCCCATTAGTCAATAAGCTTCTTAGCTATTGTGCCTCACTCACTGTTGGCACTTTGATAAAAGCAATGATAAAGAGACTTTTAAATTGAGAGTTTTCAATAATTTCTAAGGAGTCTTTTTTTTTTTTAAAGGGAACTCAATTCACCGCTTTTTAAGCTTTTCCAAGACCTGCAGATGCGCCAACTAGACTGATAGTACAGCTGAAGCGGGAGTGTCAACAGGTAATAAACCTAATTATCTTAAAATCAAAATTAGTTCTTTGACCAGATGATGGCACTAGAGCAAACGTTTTTGCAATTCATCCTGAGGGGAACGTGAATGTGTTTACCAAATTTTCTGGCAATCCATCCACTATCTGTTGAGACATTTCAGTCAAAACTACAAATGTCAAGCTCATGGATGGTGCTAGAAGAAAAGTCGGGGGATCTCCAAAGGCAGTAGGATTCATCATCTGGGCACCATGAATGACTGCACAAAATTACAATTACCTCTCAAGACATGTCACTAAAACCCCAAAATGTGAACCTGCTGGTGGCACAGGGAATCGCCAGTCAGTGGGATTCATCCTCCAGGGCCCAGGAATGTCATCTTTAGAGCTATACTGCTATAGTGTGCCCAAGCAGTATGTTTTCATAGTTTCACTCCTTTCCTTCTTTGTCCCTTCCCTTCAGCTCTTTATCTACTGTCCTAAGTCATTACAGGCCCGCCACACAATAAAAAGCCTTGAATCAAACTACGCAGCAACACAATGCAATTATTGGTTTCTGTGTCCCATTTCTGCTAAATCAATAATACGTCAGCCACCGGTGGCTCAGGGAATACATAAACACCCAGCAGACACATCTTCACAGCAGCCATTTCCAGATGGGTGCCTTCCTCTCCCTGTGGCGGTGTGTGGCCATCGCACCGGCTCCGTCCACCATTTCCAATGCATTTCACCCAGTGCATGAATACAAAGGGCCTCCGATTCAGAGCCCCTCAAGCGTGAATACAGAGCCAAACACAAATTAAAGCGTGGGTGGTTGGGCCGCCTGAAAGCCGGTAAATGTACTTGAGGGTGACATGTTAAAAGATCAAGTGGATACGTAGGATGGGAGAGAAATTGTGCATGGCATTAGCATTTTCCCTGAAACAAAAAAAAAAAAAAAATTCCCACTATACCAAGTGTGAAATAATACTAAATAAAGTACAACTACATTTGCAAAGTTGGTAGCATGAATTTGACTTTACTAATAATAATAATAAAAATTTTTTTAAAGTGAATCTCGATAAGGGTTAGTGAAACTTTTAATGTTTCCCAAGACACAGAGCAATATACCTGGGCACGATTTAAAATTACTGCAGATAAAGTTCATTAACAGGAAAAATTTGGTGCTGCAAAATGAACTAGAAACAAATCTACAGAGGTTATGGATCCAGAAAATACAATTTCCCTGACTCGCCTCTGATAGATATATATATATATTAAAAAAAACAATTACAGAAATCACTCGTGTGTGAACACTGTTATTTGGACCGAATAAAATCCCATTTCCCATTTTGTGAGGAATGACACTGCTTGGAGAGAGGGCCCCAGAAGAAACAGAAAAAAAACAGAAACAAATCTGAAAGTTTAAAGTCAGACAAAAAGACACTATTTGCAGTTCACCAGGATTCCAGTTTTACTGTTTCATCATTATGAGATGATAAATTAAGACATATCAAAAGACAGAAGTCGTCCAGTTAAACAAATGAAGTGAGAACCTTCCCAATAGCTCAGTCAGATTTTAAATTCTGCGTGGCACATGAGAATAAGGCTTGTAAGAGCAACACAGACACTAATGACATGTAAAAGTTCCAGTTTTGATTTACAGTGTTAGAAAATGCTGTGTATGGACACATTGTAAGGCAACCTCCTTCTATAACCATATTGGTACCAGCCTCAGTTTTCTGTCACAAATGGCTCAATTAGACATAATATTGACTATACCCCCAGTGTTGCTGAAACCTGCAGGTACACAATCATGTTCTGCTATCAACGTATTTCTTTCCACTTATTTTGTCACACTACAACAAAGAAAATAAGATCTCATAAAAAAGTCATAGTTTCACCGATTATTTTAGCAGTACCGATAGCAGTAAAGCAATGTGGATGCACAAACAAGTTGTTATTTAATTTCAGGAGTGTTAGGCTTCAGTTCACCACAAGATAGGGGGGTCGATCATCATCATTCGTTATGGAAGGGGGGGGAGGACAAACCGACAACAAAATGACAAACACACACGTACACTCCCTCAGTCACTCTTTCGACACACATAAATGCACACACGCACACAGCCTCCACATGTTTCTCACTGGTTCTTGTCATGGTTGAGGGCCCGGTTAACAGCTGATGGAACAAACAGAGAAAGAAAAACATTATATTTTGCACAAAGGTAAAAAAATAAAAAATAAAAAAGATTCAAATATACAACTGATTACTGTATTTGGGGATCTGTATTTGTATTTTTACGGTCTGAAACTGTGAGGTGATGCACACGTTTGTCCCCTGTGAGAATGCGTTGCTGCAGAACATACAGTATATGAATGTATCTGTACTTGCATGTATACTGTGGGTATCTCACCCTCCTTTGTGACAGTCTCAGTTATGTTCTTAGCCTTGGAACTCAGATCGCTGACCACATTGTCCATGGTAACCTGGTGTTTCAAGAAAAATGGCCGGATCACACGCTTGTACAAGATTTCAGAACCGTTCCAGGTCACCGGGGCCATACACCATATCAGGAACAAACACTGAGGAAAGAGCAGATGGCACATATTAGATATTTGGCTGCTGTAACTTCCTGTCCAAAACTAACTAATGTCTGGTTCTGTATTTCATTACATAATAAAATGAAAAAATCTGCAGCTAATCGATAATGAAAACTGTTGGTTGCAGCTATTAAATGCTAAGTGTTAGCATTTTGCATAAATGTGCGCTGTTGTATTTTTGTTGTGCTACACAACAGGCCTATGTCAATGTACCATCGCTCACTGCACAGAATGAGGCATGGTTTATTAATCCTATTTCTTCCAGGATTAGGTTTATTCATTGAAATCAAACCGTTTTAATGAAGCCGAGCACTGATGATCATGATAATTAGGCTGAAACTATGAGATAGTGAGGTGACTTTCGTTGGTCAAAGCAGGGCTTTCTGATATGTGGGGTCACTTTCTCACGTATAATTTACCACTTCACTCAACTTATTATAAACTCAATAGGGACACGAAATGGAACGAAACACTTTCACTGCAACTGATGGGGATTGTTGTGTGCCAATTCCATACTACTTCTGAGCTGTGTACAGTATGTATTAGCATATACTTATCTCTATAGTTTATGTTCTTGCATTTAATTTACAGGAACAACATTTACAATCAATATACTTGGGCTTGGTCTTTACAACATACTTTTATGAAGATTTATGAAAGTACAGTATGTGCACAGCTGGATGTCAATTATACGGAAAGCTATGTCAAAAATATGGAAAGCTACTGCCACATTACACTTTGCAGAGAGAGCAAATTTTTTGCTAAACCTTTAATGCTTATTTTTTTGTTTTCCAATATATTTCAGAGGCTGTTGCACCACTGCTCACAATTCATTCATCAAAATTCATGTTCTGCAGCTGTGAGCAGCTGCTCCATTTACTTTGTACAATGCATTGTCGGACAACAGTGTCCATAGGCAGTTCCCTCAAAAATCAAGTGTTTTTCAGTCCGCATGATGAGTTTTTTTTAGTGTATACTTAATATTGTCACTTCTACTCTCCATAATGAAAACCTGGTAAAAAAAAATTGTTTATTGTGGTGCAACATGAGGAAGATATTTCTGAACCTTTTTCCATATTTTGACATTATGTAAGTTGTCCACAAGAGGTCACTGTTGGCAAGCTATGACAGAGAGGACCATAGACGTCAACCCTCGTGATTCAAAACAGTGTGACTGTGGTTTAATGGTCAAAACAGACTTAGGTCAGTTGTTAACCTCATATAGGAGGTGCTGGAGAGCGAAAATAGTAAAATACAAAGTATAAAAAAACGGTACCAAATATCACCCATACAAAAACACCCTATAAACCCAAAGGTCACTCTACCTTGCCAGCATAGTAAAAGGGGAACCAGAAGAGGAAGATGTCAGAGAAGGCCTCAACAATGCTGAAGAGCCCATAAACAACCCAGTAGGTCAGCCACTGTGTGTCATCCTCCTTAACACTGCTCTCGATGGCCTTAATGCTGAATAGACAGGAGGACAGGTCTGATTCAGGAGACTAATGAGGTCAAATGATTAACAGTACATGAAGATTAAAACTCACTGCATTTAAAAGGTACGCTGTGGAGTTTTTGACAACGAGCAGTACTGTTAATAGGTTTTCATGAAAGTACCAGTACGCACTCGAGGATATTCATGCAAGCCAAGGGTATGGGGACGACATGATACACACTTATGCTGAATGCAGAGGACCGTGGTGCTTATCAAAAGCCTGTGGCAGTAATGTGTTTGCAATAGGTAACAATGCACCCATTAACGAGGGGAAAAAAAAAGACAAAAGGACAGAGTTTTTCTAACGCCTGAAGGATACACACAATGTGATTTGGTGAGTGATGCTGAATGTTTAAAAACCTGTTTGTTTCAGTTAAAATCTCCACAGGGTACCTTTAAGCAGTACTTAAAGAAAAGGTTAAGATTTTTTGTTAAGATTTGAACATTGCGAGTTACTGACCAATGTAATCATTAATTCTCTCCCTACTGGTCGTAATGTGATCCCTTCCCAGCACATCTCCAACCCAAGTAATAATATCCATAGTCTTTAGTCATCAGAGTTAGCCAAACAAAGTGTGTATTTTCCAAGCTGCAGTCTTTTTTGAACAAATCCTCTCTTTTTTAATTTCTCATAGTGTTTTCCTTGATGAATTGCAGTGAGGGGATAGTAACACAAAAAACAGAGTATGCTTTTCCTGCAACAAGTCAAAATGTTTGCTAGTTGGCACTGAATTTCGTATCAAAATAAGTTTTCATAAAGCAAATAAACAAAACCTAAAAAAGAACTTCAGTTTATTACCATTTACATATTTAAATCCATTGATTTTCTACATACTGTTTTGTTGTGGTATTTATTGAAATAAGCTTAACTTCATACATACGAGAAATATGCTGGATAGATAAAGCCAATCAGGTTGCACAGCAGTGAGGCTCCATATCCAAACAGAAGATACAGCCCGACAAAACTCAGAGCACCTGCAGAGGGAGGAAGACGAGGAGTAGCACTGAGATGAGCGCAGAAGGCGGGTAAGGAAGGGGAGGGTGAGGCTATCAGGTTACTTGACAAACACATCTAATGTCAAGCGACATTAATTTGTTGTTAGCGAGTGTGTCTGATAGCAGGATGTCAGGACTGCACAGTACCAGGATTAGGTGGAGCACTAAACACAAGTCAAACACTGATAGTCAAATCCTACAGAGGAAGAACTGACTTTAAATATACCTCACAGTTCACACAGTCATGAGGCCTATTCACCTCGTGTATGTGAAAGATTCCACAAATGCCACTGCTTTTCAATAACTTAAAACAAAATTTGTTTTACTAATCACAGTGTAAGTAATGTACATAGCAATATCAACAGATGCTGACACAGAATTTTTGCACATAACTTGACTGTGGAGCAGAACGTGGAGAAGGGCATCTCCCTTTATAATGTACACTCGGTGTCCTCTTTATTAGGTAAACATCTAAAATCTAGTCCAGGAGTTTCAAAACAGGAGTACTTTATAATGCGGTCACTGAGTATATATATTTTTGCTGTGCTTAAGCAGAGTTTCATTTAGAGCTGAAAAAAAGGTCTATTAATTGATAAGCTCATCAACAGAAAATTAATCAACAATTATTTTTTACAATCAATTAATGGTTTTGTTCATTTTTCCTAGCAAATGTGCTAAATATTCCAGCTTCCAGCTGGTTCCAGCTTCTCAAATGTGAGGGTTTAAGGCTTTTCTTTGTCATATATGACACGCACGCGCACACACAAAATCTGCAGGACAATCAGCTCTGTGTGAACTCAACTATATGCTGCTTACTCTTAACAGCAGCATTTTGGCTGCATTGCTTACTTTAATCCCTCAGAGGCTTAAACAGCCTGCTGGTTATCTGGCAGTAAGAAACTGACTTCCCGATAAATACATTGGAATCTAATCAGCCATCTTAGCCTATACATTTCTTAAATTAGAGACTGATTTCCCCAAATGAATCATGTTTTTTCTAAATATTCAAAATGCACCGTTCAGAGCTTTTGTGTCTGTGGGAACTCTATTTTTATGCAAACCTGGAAACAGGTTTAAACCTGGAGACAGGTTTACGGTAATACAGGACATTAGGAATGACTTTATCACCCTCACGCTGCTGTAGATGAAGGATAATGCCATAAAGTATTCACATTTATGCAAAACTCAACTTTTGATACAACATTCAACCGCCATAAATATAATGAATTCCCACAGGTATCCAAAGTTATAAAAGCCTTTGATATTGTTTCAACAATTGCCTGCTCTTTACATCCCATTTGTTTGTCCCAGTTCATATACAAATATCCATGCAATTCCCAGCCCAGTCTGCCCAGCTGTGTTTATTGAAGTAAACTGGAAGAACTGGTTGAAATGGAAGACGCCGGAGAGTCAACTGCTGACATGAGCAGACACTCCAGTCTCCACAGCAACACTATGCATAGGGAAATCATAAACTGATGCTTTTAATTAGTCAGTGATTATTGATTAAAAAAAAAAAAAAAGCTGGACCAGGACCTTTTTTACTGCCACAGATATCTCCAAACCTGCATGCCATATGGCTCTATGCTTTGAGTAAGCAACTCCTACACTGCTCTAAGAAAATCAACAATGAATGCATCTGTTTGACATTGTGGATTTTACAGCCTTAAATGAAAACACGCGTCTTTCTTGTGAGAAGTCAGAAAATGCAAAAGCCATTATTAAGTTGTGTACTCCTGTAATGTACTGTGTGAGTCAAACTGCTTATTACACAGTGGCACGACTTGTAATTCAGCTACAGTTCCTCTTTAAATCAAATCATCACAAAAACCTACTGTGTACAGAGTAGAGTACAGAGGGTGAAGGGCTGCTTTAAAAACATGACGTTAACATACAACAGTCACTCAATCAGTGAGTTTGACTGCATACACAGTAGAGATTAGGCGTCCCTACTCCGGTTGGCACAGAAGTCTTCACACTTCAGAGTGTCACAAGGGTCAGCATGAACTTGAGACGTTTCTCAGCCAGACAGAGGACAGTCACATCAATTTTGTAACTGTGTTCAACTGACATGCCTGGATCAAGGCAAAGTACAACATGATATTATTGTGAGCAAACAAAAAAGAATTTCCTGTATGGAACCCATTATCTGTGTACACTTTTGTAACAAGCCTGCAACGGGGCCAAAGTATCAACTGAGTGGCTGTTGCCTCACTAACAAGCTAACTGGATAGTTCTGCAGTCAGGCGAGGCCATGGTATAATCGACTGCTCTGTCTGGTTGTACCTTCTTCTAACTGCAGGGTAGAGACGAGTCAAGTGGTGTTTGCATACAATCCACAGTACCTGTTTTGCGAACCAGTTTGATGGTGTGTGTGTGTGTGCGGGGGGGAGAAAAAAAAAAAAAAAACGGAAGTAATTAAATGCTGAAAAAAAAAAAAACTGACACCAACTGAATTTGCTAAATTGACATTTTGTGATCATATGATCATTTTTTTTAAACCCTGGGAGGGCAATAATGCCGCAGAAATGTTGGGGGATCAGGCCTCTGTTACTCAACGATACTTAATTAGGGTTGATGCTGGTTAGAGCCAGGGCAACAGATCAGCCGGACCTATTTATCAGCCGTAATTAGCTTATCAAATACTCTGGTGTTGTGGGGATTGCATTTAACACCAGTCCAGTACTTGATGATGTAAACTCTTAACTGAAAATAGCAAAAATCTTCAGGGTTTTTTTGCAAACATGCTTGTGCTCCAGATCTGATAAAGTGCAGCTATATACATACAAAACATTTCACATACAGCATCCAACATCCACAGATATGCACATCCTCTGTGACATTGAAATTGGTTGTCTAAGTGCATAGTTGTGTTTGGCTGTCAACACAGATCAATTTTGAGTAAAGACAGAGGGTCTGAATGTAGGTCACGCTGGCTAACATGTTTCCTGTAGCTGAGGGGCATCGTAGCCTGAGGTGTTTGGCCTTTATTGACTATTAATGTGAAAAAAAAAACACTGACTTCGGAGCAGTGTGAAAACACGACTCCTAAAAGCGAACTGAAAGAGCAGGCTGTAGCTGAATAACTAGACACCCTAGAAACTCCTTCCATCTCTGCCTTGCACTGGATATTTCAGGACGTGATACAAATACCACTGGGAGGCTGGTGGTGGTGTTGGCCCTGGGATATCTGAGGCAGTTCATTCAACAGCAACTTTTTTGAAAAGTGGTGTGTGTGTGTTTGAGAGTGTGTAAAGCGGATTATATACACAACCTCTAATCTTGCAATGCAGCACAAAGGTCTGAGCTGGATGCACTTTGGTATTCGAGCCTGAGAGGGGTAATAAAATGAGCCACAGGACAAGGAAACCACACTGAAGCGTATTCGTGCAAAAGTGTGAGCACAGCCGCCTGCCATTGCAGTTTGAGGGACAGTGTACCAGCTAAACCAACTAACGGTGGCTTCGTGGCTTGTTAGCTAAACATGTACTTAGTTTATGGAGGAGACGTTAAGCCCCTAACTAAGTTCATTTTCTCTCCAGCATGTTAAAGTACATTCACGCATTAAAGAAAGGGTTTTTTCTTCTCTTTTTTACCGAGCTGTTAACATACCCAAGGCGATATACTCCCTCTTCACTCCCGTTTTTTGTTCCAGCTTCGCCAACTGGTCTGTTACAAAGTTCTTCTCGTGGAGCAGGGTCACGAAGCGCTCTTTGAACTGACTCATTTTCGGGCTTTGCCGAGCCTGTGGTCGACACCGGCCGTGTAAAAAAACAAAACAAAGCAAAGTGTTATACGTGTCGATTCTTGAGGTATTTATGCCAGAACAGCGGGGTTTTTTTTTTTTACTAACCTTGGGTTCGCTAGTTTGCCCGAAAACGCGCCGCTGTGGGGCCGGCTGCTGACTCCGCCGAGTTGCGGCGACAGTGGGGGAGGAGTTTGAAAGTCGCCCGCCGACCAATCACGGAGCTCCGGCGAGCAACGTTTGCGGCAGGTGATTAAAAAATACGGTTTGTACTGTGGACTGAGGGTGGAAGAGGTACTCAGACCTTTTGCTTAAATGAAGGTACCGGTACAACACTGTGAAAATACCCTGTTTGCAGGGGGGGAAAAAAAGTCCTGCATCCTTGAGTAAAAGTGAAGAAGAGTAAAGAATAATATCATAATTAAAAGTACTCGTTTTGCATAAGACTGTTACATGATTCGATGGGACATTATTAAATTACTAATGCATCAGTGTGTAAGCAGCATTTTACGGCTGCAGTTACCCGGGATTGGAGCTAGTTTGTAGCTACTTTATATACAGTTAGGCAGTTTAGTCCAGTGGTGCCCAACCATCTCCAGTATGAGATTTTGGTATATTCTGAGGAAAGAGAAGGATTTTCACACTCGCTAATGTTACAAAATATGTGAGTGCTCTTAACCATTGCAGCAGACAAAGAGCAACACAATGCTAGCTTTTGTTTTTGTTGTTGTTTTTTTTTTAATGTTAACGTTGTGATTTTAAGTTTAACCCCTGCCGACAATTTTTGGACACACAAGGGTCACGTCTCTCAATCTGTGGAGCTAACTTTGTGCATAGCCTCCTGTAGCATTATCACTGCTTCTAGCTGCTGTTTCTCACTGGAATATGTATCATGTCAGCAGCCAGGGTTGTCTATCAAAGGTTGTGTGTGGGTTTAAAAAAAAAAAAAAAAAGGGATGCAATTCAAGGATGTGTGTTGCATACAAATTCACCTCCAACCACTAATTATTTGTAAATGGTGAAAAGTATAAGCTATTATGACATAGTGGAAAGATGAATCTGGTGATCGTGGCCTATGAGAAATCAATAACAAACATCTTAAACACGGATGAATTTGAATTTGCCACGGGAACCAAGACATCGCCGCAGGTTTGTCGGTAGGTAAATTGTAAACTGCTTTCAATAAAAGTGCTTTATAAATGCAGTCATTTACTATTTAACCTCTGACAGGTGTCACCATTCTTTAGTCCCGACCTAATGGACCTCTAAGCTGCCTTTGAATCCTATTCTCAACCAAGTAAAGAGCAGATACTTGGCGGCATGACAAGGCCTTATATCTACCTTTGTATCTACTCAATTACCACTTGCTAAATGTTTTTAGTTTTAGTGTACCATTCTTTTCTATCATGCAAGCTTCCTCTTTCAACAACAACAACAAACAAAAAACACAAACAGAAAGTCCCTCATGTTACACCCCCTAGCTTGTAAATGTGACATAAAGACGATTGGGTCTTGCAGCAACATGTAGATGTTTGCATCTGATGAGTAGCTTGATTAAAAAGGAAAAAATTCTCCATATTTGTATGAGAACAGATACTATTCTGTTTTCAAAGAGCCTGATGAGATGCATGGGTCTGAAATAAAAGTTTTTCAGTGTAACTGGAATCCAGCTAATTTGGAGGCATATCAGTTACTGTATGGAGTAACTGTGAATCGACATTCCTTAATTAATTGAGGATATATTCAATATTTACTACTAACATAACATGATAGTGAATTGATCACTTGTTACCTGTGAACAACAGGAATTCATGACACCTCTTATATTAAATCATGCATACAAATATATCTATATCCATCACCTTGGAACAAAGCTTTTCATAAAGAAGGTTTTTGAAACAGCTGTCAGAGAAAAGTAGAACAAACCCTAAATTTCTTTTAATGGTCACTGATGACCTGGACAGTCAGAAAGACACATCATGCTCATGCAGGCAGCCAAGTAATTTCTATGCTGATCACCTGATCAACACCCACAGAGGCCTGTCCACCCCCATGACGGCTTTAATTACAGTGGATGATTGTGGTGATGCACGAAGCTTCACTCACAATGGATGTGTGGGTGGCCACACTGGGTGGAAGTGACTGCATGTGATGATGTTCTGTTTCTTTTTTTTTTTTACCAACAAGGCACAAGAAGAGACAATAATAATAATAATAATAATAATAATAATAATAATAATAATAATAACTTAATATAGCTCTTCCATACACAAAATACAGAAAATTCAATGTGTTTTAGAAAACAAAAAGAAAGAAGCTGTTCAAACATTAAAATATTAAAATAAATTCAAAAAGAGGAGGGAAGTAAAATAAACCATCAAAAGAAAGAAGAATATAAAAGGAAAATAAAAAAAATTATGCCGAAGTGTAGATTAAGACTAAGAGCCAACATCCATGCTAGCAGAATTGCAACCCTGACTGTTGCGGCTCTTTTTATATTTTCCACAATTAATTCATGTGATTATCTCTTTCATATTAATTTATTTATTTAATATTAAACACTCCACCCTACAATTATTTGAGAGCTTTATTTACTGGTTAATTTTCAGATACAGATTTTTCAAATAAAATGTATGATCAACAAATAAAATACGATGCAATGTTATAGATTAAATTACCCAACAGTATGTAAAGTAATTAAAATGAGTTCCACCATGTCCATTTACAATGTAAAAATGCTAATTACACATTAATCCATCAATAAGTGTAACCCAATTATAATAAGATATATATGATAATATAAAACTCCGAAAAAAGTGATTCTGCATATGAATACTTTTACTCTATTTTGCTGATTATAATTCTGTACTTGAAACGCTGCACTGAAACAGCAGTTTGCCAGGTTGCAGGAAGCAAACCAAAAAGTGATGCATGAGAATGGATGCATACAGAAGATGCTGGGGAGAAACGATTTGTAATTCTGTTGTCAGACAATGGAACAAGTATGAAATAGTGACTGAAACGTGGCCCATTAAGACTACATGTTAACCAGCAGACACTTCCAAGCTATTTCCAAGCTGCTGCTCTGTTCTGCTAAAATCCTGATTTTATAACTGCGACGTAGTCTGACAAAAAAAATCACCATACACAGCAGTTAAAGACAACGGCTGTGCTGCGATTTTGGCTATATTTACTTTTAAAAATGATCAATCACAGAGAAAGTTATAAGCTCTTTCCCGCCTGTGTCTGCTGCCATGCCGTCGGTTGGATGAGACGCATAGAGAGGTGTGCCTGCAGAGGGAAAGGGCGACTTCGCGCTCGTGGGGCAATACTGGCAACTCTCTTCTTCAGAAAGTAGCTAAGGTTTGTCCAGAGAGTCACTAGATTTGTCGTTGGTGATTTGGCTTGAAAAAAGTCAGTAAAGGGGCGTGAAAAGTCGGTAAATCTAGCAACAAAGGTGCCAGGTTGGCAACACTGCCTGTAAATGCCCCCCCCCCCCATGATGCAATAGAAACTGTGTCAATTTATTTTTAAAGAGCAACAGCCAATGGGGAGACTCCAACACTCAGCTGGCAGACCAAGGGATGTAACGTTATCACGCACTCACTTGACGCTCAGTCAGACAGTCACGGGCATTTGCTGCTCTGGTGCTGTCGCCATTGTTGCGGTCCAGTCAAAAATTAAATATCTAAATATTTTATATAGTTGGTGTAATAACAATGCTTTGTGGTATTATTTTGTCACTTTACTCAAATGTGCAAACCCAGTTTGTGGCAAAGGAAAAGGGGGTTACCACTTTTCTACGCAATGGGTTTTAATAAGGTCAGAAGAAAAGTAAAAAATATTTCAGGAAAAAATGTTCAGTTTTGCAATTATTAGTATTATTTTGACACAAACTGCATTGTGGACTGGCACCACCAAAAATGAAGGAGTAAAGCTAAAGTAAAAGTCGTAATACCACAATGTAAAAATAATATTTTTCAAGTAAGAGTTCTGCATTACAGAAGAAGCAGCGAAATATACTTAATGTATCAAAAGTAGCATTCACATGTAGCTGGTTGAGCTATTGATTTGAGCTACTTTTTATACGGATAAATTTAGCCTATAAGGGTGTATCCTATTAAATAAGATGATACTATGTTTGGTATTGCCATCAAATAGATGCTGTGGAGTAAAAGTAGAATAGTTTCATGTGAATTGTGCAGTACTTGTACATGTTACTTTTGATCACTGGATTGAGGTTCCATGGATTTAGAGGTAATTATATAATGAATATTTTTATGTACCAATTGGTATATAACAACCAACGATATAAATAAAAGCAAATCTCCAGTTTACGAAAAATATCTAACATGCTTTTTGTTTGTTTAAAAGCTGTGTAAATGTCGGCAAATCAGTGTCACCTCATGGTTCACTTAGGAGCTTATCTGAACCTTGTAATCATATCACATGATCTTCATCAGCAGATGCAGCTTGGTCAGTTTTACTGGAACTGTAGATGTTGAACATTACAGTTTTTCTGGCAACTTTAAGAAATGGCCATCCATACTGATTAAAAAGTTATTTTCTTCTGTCTGTATACCAATGGACTGAGAGTTGTAAACTTAGTGAAGTTACACATTTAGGCCTATTGGTGCAAATAGTAGTTAGGGAGGGTAAGAATACTTCATTTAAATGAAAGCCTTGGAACACCGACGATAGGTTACATTAATGTTTTCTCTCTTTGAATGTATACTTTATTTTTCCTAATATCACAGCATGATTAACAGACTGATGTACATGACCATGAACATATTTAAGGACTGAATACAAAATCAGTCTCGTGCCAGTTGTCGTGAACCTGAACTATCAGCAGAGGGCAGCGTGCATCTACGTATGAGCATAAAGAACTTTGGAACTTTGCAAAGACAGAAACAGAAGAGAGATGAGGAACAGAAAGTTGCAAACCACCTACTGCCCCCATGATCCTGCTCATCACCCACTGCGTCAGTTATTATTATCATCTTTACTATTATTATATTAGGTTTTATTAATATTATTATTCACTGTATAATTATAATTATTAGTTTTATAATTAGTCTCATTATTGTTGTACATCCTTAGGTTATACCTGCACTGTGCTATGTTCTCTACCTGTTAAAAGGGAGCTTTTCCTTGCTTCTGTCGGCAAGTCCTTGCTCATGGGGGAATGTTGGGTCTCTGTAAATATAACTGTAAAGAGTACGGTCTAGACCTGCTCTCTATAATCTCTATGATGTGGCGCTATATGAATAAAATTGAATTGTATCAATTCACATGGAGCTATCACCTGCTCTTATTCAACCTCATCTCTCCCTCTCAGTTTCACAAAGACAAGTGTGCTCAATGTATTTTGCATGACTTTTATGCATCACTGCTCCTCAGGGTTTAAGTTCTTCTGTCACATAGGGTCCAGGATGATGTCTCCATTAACTCTGATTGTGGTGTTGAGTTTTCTGAGTCAGGGTGAGAGATTTTGAAAAGGTTTTGGTGCAAATCCGGTCAGTGCTCTCATTTTTTTAACTTTGGTTTAAGTTTGTATTCTTTTGTTCTTTTCTCCACAGGCTATTAAACATTTCTTAACATTTCATAAATAGACTACTACTCTGCACCTGCAGAGGGTTGGTGAAGATACTGTGAGGAGGAAAACTGGTCCGCGGAACACAACACAAGGGTCATCAAGCAGAACCACAACAGATATAAATAAAACTGAAACAACCTCACAGACACATTTCCATTTACGGTTTTAGACATATATTCATGTCATTTAATTCCATCTCATTATGGGGAGGCTGAAAACATTTAATTCTTTTTTGGGCTGAAGCTGATTGAAGCAAATATTTATGCATGAAACAATCTGAAATAACAGCAGTCCAAAGAGAAAAAAACTTCTAATTTATTGCAAATTTAACATTTTTTAGTCACAATGTTCTAAATGAAGTTTTCTGAATAAATGTTTAAATAATTGTCACGGGACTAGATTAAGATTCTCTCCGTGTCACCTCTGCGTTTTTTTCTGTTTCACATGAACAGGTGTGTGTTTGCCTTCTTAAATGTATTTTGCATGACTTTTATGCATCACTGCTCCTCAGGGTTTAAGTTCTTCTGTCACAGAGAGTCTGAACTGTTTTCATGCGCTCACACTGAAAACTGCATCAGGATGATGTCTCCATTAACTCTGATTGTGGTGTTGGGCTTTCTGAGTCAGGGTGAGAGATTTTGGTGCAAATCTAATCTGTGCTATTCCCTTTTTTATTTTGGCTGTTTCTCCAAAGTTTTTCTCACTGCTTTTTTTTTCAAAAACATTTCTTCTCACAGACTAAATTTCATTTCTCATTTCAGAGTCTTCTGCCAACAATTTTCTGACTCAGACTGACAAATCCAAGTCTGTTAGTCTTGGTGGGTCTGTGACCATCAGCGCCACAGGGAGTTCAGATATTGGTGCTGATCTCAGTTGGTACCTTCAGAAACCTGGACAGGCTCCAAAACTTCTTATATACACTGCATCAACTCGACCTTCAGGAACTCCGTCTCGATTCAGTGGCAGTACATCTGGTTCTAGCTACACTTTAACCATCAGTGGTGTTCAGGCTGAAGATGTTGGAGATTACTACTGTCTTGGTGCCCATGGTGGTGGAGTGCTCACACAGTGATTTAGAGCCGTACAAAAACCTCCTTCAGTCTGACTGAAGTGAAAACCGCCTGCTGCAGGTGCAGAGGGTTGGTGAAGATACTGTGAGGAGGAAAACTGGTCCAGTGAACACAACACAAGAGTCATCAAGCAGAACCACAACAGATATAAATAAAACTGAAACAACCTCACAGACACATTTCCATATACAGTTTTAGACATATATTCTTGTCATGTAATTCCATCTCATTATGGGGAGGCTGAAAACATTCAATTCTTTTTGGGCTGAAGCTGATTGAAGCAAATACTTATGCATAAAGCAATCTGAAATAACGGCAGTCCAAAGAAAAACAAACTTTTCTGATATATTGCAAAACATTTTAAAAGTTCCAAATGATTCAGATTTCAAATGTAGTATTCCCTATTGAAATATGAAAAAGGAATAAAACTGAAACCATCACCTGTACTATGAGTATATCATCAGGTTTGATACTGGAATGATGAAGAATGTATTTTTCATAATGTATATGTTATAAAAGAAATACAAAGACAGTGATTTATTATAACACACAGTTTTATTTAATGATGTTTAAATGTTTGTGTCTCATTTTTGATGAATGAATATTTTCTCTTGGAGTGAAAGTAATAAAATTCAATTTAATTCAAAAGTAATGAACATAAAGCGGAATATGCAGAAGATCAGCGTTAGAAAGCAACATGCGCACTAAAACACTGTGAAACTTGCAGAAATATCTGAAGAGAGGAGATCTGCAGCGTCATCGAGATCTCTATCAAAGAAGCAGCATCACTTCCAGACAGGAAGTGTGTCTGAAGCTCTACTCTTAGCAGCGGTCAGGGTCCAGGGTTTGAATGACAGGGCTCTGTCCATTCAGACTGGCCTCACAGCTCACTGAGCCCGCCCTCCTCCACTGGTCTGCAGTGAGGCTCAGGGTGCTGGTCCAGCTGTAGCGGCCGTCATTCCCCAGGTCCTCGGGGCTGTTTGAGACCCCCGAGGAGCTGCTGCTGCCCCCCACCTTCCAGCCCAGCCTCCAGGCCGAGGGGAAGCCCCCGCTGGCCATACACACCAGTGTGGCACTGCCCTGCTGCAGCTGCTCTCTGGGGGGGGGGAGGACGGTCAGGGTGGGCCGCACCACACCCACTGGAGGAGAGGGGGGGGGGCAAAAGAATGACAATGAAGGCTTGGTAGTAAAGAAACATGACATACTGGTCATTTCTTGTATTTTATCAAATAAAACAGAAGAACTTGTTCTACTGTTGCGCTCATAAACCACTCAGCATCAGACCATCAGCCACATGGTTCAATGGAAATGCAACTAAAAAGGTTCATTGATAATAATTATCGATGACATCTTCATATCTGTTTCAAAGTGAGTGACAGTGAATAACTCGTCCCTGTGATGATTTTCTTCTCTTAAAACTAACAGAGCTGAAACACTCGTGAAAACAGTTCAAACTTTGCCATCTGTCTCTTTCACATCCTGTTCACTTCATGTAAAATGAACGAACCGTGAACAAGAAGCTGAGCTGCATTTACTGATGAAATCATGTTTGTGTTTAACCGGAATCCACATCACATTTTTATTCACTATTGTTTTGTTTTTTTCAAAATGAATAAATGAAAAAAAAATGAAATTATTGATATTTGTTTTGAAGACTCAAAAATGATCTTGACATAATTTTACCATCAAACATTTTTAAGGACACAATAATTCAAAGCTACCATACAGACTGAAAATTAGAAAATAAACGAGTAATTTTGTGTTTTATATAATAATAATAATTACTGCAAAGTTTCTTCTCAGATTGTGAAATCAGCTTTGCATGATTAACAGCAAAAACAATCAAAAACAGTAAAAAAAAATGAATACAATCAAAGCCTCATTTAATATTTGATAAAAGTTATAAATGGTATATTGAAAATTTGAAATCTCTTGTACTTACAGTCAATGAGGAGTTTGGTTCCTCCACCGAAAGTGTACCACAGTGATACAAACTCATTAAGTGGCCGTACAAAAACCTCCTGCACTGTGAACAAGCATCTATCTAATGAAAACAATCTCTCCTTATTCTGCTAACACACAAAAAGTATACTTATTTTTATCTACAAAGCGTTTTTAAGGATACGGATGGAAATTAATGTATAAACTAAGTTTATTTCTCTAATTTTGCTTTACTTTCCTACACCAGATATAGAAGCCGTAACAGTCTCCTTGTATTGAAGTCAGATTTTTCGCTATTTTATATCAGTTGATAAATGGTTAAAGGAAAACGATGCATTAAAAAAAAAAAGATTTACAGACTTCAAACAGAATCTAAAATGATTGTTTTTGTCCCAGTAAACATTGTAAGTAAATTAATGGCAGATAAACATCGTACCAACCACAGTGGACACAAACTTATCCTTAAACCCTCAACTGCATTTCTAATGTAAATATTTTCTTCTGTTCCACTCAGATCATATTTAGTGTAAATCCAGGCAGTATTTCTCCTGATGTTGTGTCCCACGTTGCCTTCAGTCTATTGAGAGCAGAGAAATCATTTCCATAGAGAGGAGGCTTTGCATCATCAGCTGATCCTCCAGTGAACTGAGAAGGTTTATAGTCCTGTGAGTTCAACACTGCAGGACTCAGATCAGTCAGTCAACCCAGCAGAGACCACAACCACCATGACTCTCATCACCATCCTCACCTGGACGCTGGCCTGCTGCTGTTTTACAGGTTCATTCACTCGGCAACATTTCAAACATGATGTGCTGCCTTTTCTCTCATTTCTTTCTGCTGATAAATGAATGATTTCTTTTCGTCTGCAGGATGCAGTGGTCAGGTGACTGTGACTCAGCCTCCAGTAGTGACAACTACTCCAGGATCCTCTGTCACTCTCACCTGTAAAACCAGCCGAGCTGTTTTCAGAGGCAGTGCTGGTGAATACATGTTCTGGTACCAACAGAAATCAGGACAACCTCCAAAGCTCCTAATAAAATATGCGAGCACACGTGAATCAGGAACACCAGCTCGGTTTACTGGCAGTGGAAGCAGCTCTGATTTCTCTTTGACCATCAGTGGAGTTCAGACTGAAGACGTAGCAGTTTACTACTGTCAGAGTTACCACAGTGGTAGAGTGTTGACACGGTGATTTGTAGTCGTACAATAACCTCCCTCAGTCAGACTGCAGAGACACTGAGCTGTTACAGCAGGAAGAAGCTCTGACACAGACCACCGAACACAGAGCTGACAGTAACCTCACCAAGCACAAAATACTGATTCACATATTAAAATATTCTATATTATTATTATATTATTTTCATTTTTATTACATGTAAAAAGTGTGAATGTAAAAATGTTATTGGCTTATCAACATCCCTAACACCAGTAGCCAGGTATCTAAGCTTAGTATAAAAAACAGGGAAATGGGGCTGGCTCGGACTTCAAGTAATAAAATCTACCTATCCGGAGCTCTAAAGCTCAGTAATGTGTTACATCTCGTTTGTTTAATTTGTACAGAAAACATAGTGGAAAAAGTCAAGTTGCGGTTTTACAGGGTTTTTGTGTGTCAGGTCTTTTGTGGACCGTTGAACCAGGGATTTCTTGTAATTTTGTCTTTTCTGTGAAGTTGCCAGTCAGCCAGCGGAGACTTGAGTTTTTGCACATATCAAACGATCAAGATATTAATGAGTGAGCTTCAGAGGGTTGGTAGACAGATTATTTTACCTAGGGACAGGCCAGTTGCCCCCCCCCCCCTCCAATCTTTACCCTAACCTAAACTAACAGGCTGCTGGCTCCAGCTGCATAATTACTCCACAGGACATGAGAGCAACATCCATCTTCTCATTTCCCTCTAGGAAAGAAATCGAATGTAATGGAAATTCAGTAGACTCTTCATCTTTCTGCTGGGTTGTGCACATTACTCACTTAGTTGCAGTCTGACATTTTCAAGCAATGTTGCTCTCTTATCTCATTGACACTCGTCTTTAAATCAACAGGGTCTTTGTTAAAAATACTTAACTACTTATATAAACAGATATTTAATTTTTTCCACCAAGAATATAATTTTACTACCGTAAAACAGCAGCCCAAGAATAGTCACACTCAGTCAGTGACTGTCACAGGTGCTGAAACACGGATCAAAAACTCAGGTTTCTTCCTCCACATTTCTCCAGATGAGTCAGAAAATCAAAAAGACAGTTTGTTAAACTTTACTTAAAATTCAAAACTGTCACGACGTTGTGAAGTGTGGATTTCAAGATCAGGTTGCTGATCATCTGAAATGCTGAGCAGGCCCTAAACTGAGCTAAAATGAGTTTTGATCTCCGTCTTTCTGTTACCAGCCTTCTTTGAGCTCTTCCAGTGTACTAAATCACCAGATTGAGGGAGAAGAAAAATGAAGGTGAAAACAAGCTAATTCAAAATCAATAAACAGTTGCAGCATTTCATCTGAGTTCGGTGGTGATACGATTTGCCAGCAGGGGACGCCATGCACCTGTTAATGAGGACAAAGTCATGTGGGACGAGACAAAACAGGACTAGATTAAGGTTCACTCTGTGTCACCTCTGCGTTTTTTTCTGTTTCACATGAACAGGTGTGTGTTTGCCTTCTTTAATGTATTTTGCATGACTTTTATGCATCACTGCTCCTCAGGGTTTAAGTTCTTCTGTCACAGAGAGTCTGAACTGTTTTCATGCGCTCACACTGAAAACTGCATCAGGATGATGTCTCCATTAACTCTGATTGTGGTGTTGGGTTTTCTGAGTCAGGGTGAGAGATTTTGGTGCAAATCTAAACTGTGCTATTCCCTTTTTTATTTTGGCTGCTTCTCCAAAGTTTTTCTCACTACTTTTTTTTTCAAAAACATTTCTTCTCACAGACTAAATTTCATTTCTCATTTCAGAGTCTTCTGCCAACAATTTTCTGACTCAGACTGACAAATCCAAGTCTGTTAGTCTTGGTGGGTCTGTGACCATCAGCGCCACAGGGAGTTCAGATATTGGTGCTGATCTCAGTTGGTACCTTCAGAAACCTGGACAGGCTCCAAAACTTCTTATATACCGTGCATCAACTCGACCTTCAGGAACTCCGTCTCGATTCAGTGGCAGTACATCTGGTTCTAGCTACACTTTAACCATCAGTGTTGTTCAGGCTGAAGATGTTGGAGATTACTACTGTCTTGGTGACCATGGTGATGGACTGCTCACACAGTGATTTAGAGCCGTACAAAAACCTCCTTCAGTCTGACTGAAGTGAAAACCGCCTGCTGCAGGTGCAGAGGGTTGGTGAAGATACTGTGAGGAGGAAAACTGGTCCAGTGAACACAACACAAGGGTCATCAAGCAGAACCACAACAGATATAAATAAAACTGAAACAACCTCACAGACACATTTCCATGTACGGTTTTAGACATATATTCTTGTCATTTAATTCAGTCTGTATATGAGGTAGAGAGTAAAATTGTTGTTGGTCCATAGCCAGTGATGGCAGAAATGTTCAACATCATGTTTACTGATAGCTGCAGAAAAACGAAAAACATCCAATTTATTAGTCAACATCTTAATAATGCAGCCGATGTCACACTCAAAAGTAGTATTTTCTATTGAAAAGACACAAAGCAATAAAAATAAAACCATCTCATGTACTATTTAATATACTAAATAATGTATCATAAAAGAAATACAATGACATTGACTAATTACAATGTAAAGTTTTAACCAGTTTAAATCTTAGTTTAATTGTTAATTTAATGAACATAAAGTGTTATCCATGTAATATATTTCCCAAATTCCACTGATATTATATTTAGTGTAAATCCAGGCAGTATTTCTCCTGATGTTGTGTCCCACGTTGCCTTCAGTCTATTGAGAGCAGAGAAATCATTTCCATAGAGAGGAGGCTTTGCATCATCAGCTGATCCTCCAGTGAACTGAGAAGGTTTATAGTCCTGTGAGTTCAACACTGCAGGACTCAGATCAGTCAGTCAACCCAGCAGAGACCACAACCACGATGACTCCCATCACCATCCTCACCTGGACGCTGGCCTGCTGCTGTTTTACAGGTTCATTCACTCGGCAACATTTCAAACATGATGTGCTGCCTTTTCTCTCATTTCTTTCTGCTGATAAATGAATGATTTCTTTTCGTCTGCAGGATGCAGTGGTCAGGTGACTGTGACTCAGCCTCCAGTAGTGACAACTACTCCAGGATCCTCTGTCACTCTCACCTGTAAAACCAGCCAAGCTGTTTACAGAGATAGTGCTGTTGGTGATTTCATGTTCTGGTACAAACAGAAATCAGGACAACCTCCAAAAATCCTAATAAAATTTGTGAGCACACGTGAATCAGGAACACCAGCTCGGTTTACTGGCAGTGGAAGCAGCTCTGACTTCTCTTTGACCATCAGTGGAGTTCAGACTGAAGATGTAGCAGTTTACTACTGTCAGAGTTACCACAGTGGTGGAGTGTTGACACGGTGATTTGTAGTCGTACAATAACCTCCCTCAGTCAGACTGCAGAGACACTGAGCTGTTACAGCAGGAAGAAGCTCTGACACAGACCACCGAACACAGAGCTGACAGTAACCTCACCAAGCACAAAATACTGATTCACATATTAAAATATTCTATATTATTATTATATTATTTTCATTTCTATTACATGTAAAAAGTGTGAATGTAAAAATGTTATTGGCTAATCAACATCCCTAACACCAGTAGCCAGGTATCTAAGCTTAGTATAAAAAACATCTCGTTTGTTTAATTTGTACAGAAAACATAGTGGAAAAAGTCAAGTTGCGGTTTTACAGGGTTTTTGTGTGTCAGGTCTTTTGTGGACCGGTGAACCAGGGATTTCTTGTAATTTTGTCTTTTCTGTGAAGTTGCCAGTCAGCCAGCGGAGACTTGAGTTTTTGCACATATCAAACGATCCAGATATTAATGAGTGAGCTTCAGAGGGTTGGTAGACAGATTATTTTACCAAGGGACAGGCCAGTTGCCCCCCCCCCCCCTCCAATCTTTACCCTAACCTAAACTGACAGGCTGCTGGCTCCAGCTGCATAATTACTGCACAGGACATGAGAGCAACATCCATCTTCTCATTTCCCTCTAGGAAAGAAATCGAATGTAATGGAAATTCAGTAGACTCACATCTTTCTGCTGAGTTGTGCACATTACTCTCTTAGTTGCAGTCTGACATTTCCAAGCAATGTTGCTCTCTTATCTCATTGAAACTCGTCTTTAAATCAACAGGGTCTTTGTTAAAAATACTTAACTACTTATATAAACAGATATTTAATTTTTTCCACCAAGAATATAATTTTACTACTGTAAAACAGCAGCCCAAGTATAGTCACACTCAGTCAGTGACTGTCACAGGTGCTGAAACACGGATCAAAAACTCAGGTTTCTTCCTCCACATTTCTCCAGATGAGTCAGAAAATCAAAAAGACAGTTTGCTAAACTTTACTTAAAATTCAAAACTGTCACGACGTTGTGAAGTGTGGATTTCAAGATCAGGTTGCTGATCATCTGAAATGCTGAGCAGGCCCTAAACTGAGCTAAAATGAGTTTTGATCTCCGTCTTTCTGTTACCAGCCTTCTTTGAGCTCTTCCAGTGTACTAAATCACCAGATTGAGGGAGAAGAAAAATGAAGGTGAAAACAAGCTAATTCAAAATCAATAAACAGTTGCAGCATTTCATCTGGGTTCGTTGGTGATACGATTTGCCAGCAGGGGACGCCATGCACCTGTTAATGAGGACAAAGTCATGTGGGACGAGACAAAACAGGACTAGATTAAGGTTCACTCTGTGTCACCTCTGCGTTTTTTTCTGTTTCACATGAACAGGTGTGTGTTTGCCTTCTTAAATGTATTTTGCATGACTTTTATGCATCACTGCTCCTCAGGGTTTAAGTTCTTCTGTCACAGAGAGTCTGAACTGTTTTCATGCGCTCACACTGAAAACTGCATCAGGATGATGTCTCCATTAACTCTGATTGTGGTGTTGGGTTTTCTGAGTCAGGGTGAGAGATTTTGGTGCAAATCTAATCTGTGCTATTCCCTTTTTTATTTTGGCTGCTTCTCCAAAGTTTTTCTCACTGCTTTTTTTTTTCAAAAACGTTTCTGCTCGCAGACTAAATTTCATTTCTCATTTCAGAATCTTCTGCCAACAATTTTCTGACTCAGACTGACAAATCCAAGTCTGTTAGTCTTGGTGGGTCTGTGACCATCAGCGCCACAGGGAGTTCGAATATTGGTGCTGATCTCAGTTGGTACCTTCAGAAACCTGGACAGGCTCCAAAACTTCTTATATACACTGCATCAACTCGACCTTCAGGAACTCCGTCTCGATTCAGTGGCAGTAGATCTGGTTCTAGCTACACTTTAACCATCAGTGGTGTTCAGGCTGAAGATGTTGGAGATTACTACTGTCTTGGTGCCCATGGTGGTGGAGTGTTCACACAGTGATTTAGAGCCGTACAAAAACCTCCTTCAGTCTGACTGGAGTGAAAACCGCCTGCTGCAGGTGCAGAGGGTTGGTGAAGATACTGTGAGGAGGAAAACTGGTCCAGTGAACACAACACAAGGGTCATCAAGCAGAACCACAACAGATATAAATAAAACTGAAACAACCTCACAGACACATTTCCATGTACAGTTTTAGACATATATTCTTGTCATTTAATTCAGTCTGTATATGAGGTAGAGAGTAAAATTGTTGTTGGTCCATAGCCAGTGATGGCAGAAAATGTTCAACATCATGTTTACTGATAGCTGCAGAAAAACGAAAAACATCCAATTTATTAGTCAACATCTTAATAATGCAGCCGATGTCACACTCAAAAGTAGTATTTTCTATTGAAAAGACACAAAGCAATAAAAATAAAACCATCTCATGTACTATTTAATATACTAAATAATGTATCATAAAAGAAATACAATGACATTGACTAATTACAATGTAAAGTTTTAACCAGTTTAAATCTTAGTTTAATTGTTAATTTAATGAACATAAAGTGTTATCCATGTAATATATTTCCCAAATTCCACTGATATTATATTTAGTGTAAATCCAGACAGTATTTCTCCTGATGTTGTGTCCCACGTTGCCTTCAGTCTATTGAGAGCAGAGAAATCATTTCCATAGAGAGGAGGCTTTGCATCATCAGCTGATCCTCCAGTGAACTGAGAAGGTTTATAGTCCTGTGAGTTCAACACTGCGGGACTCAGATCAGTCAGTCAACCCAGCAGAGACCACAACCACCATGACTCTCATCACCATCCTCACCTGGACGCTGGCCTGCTGCTGTTTTACAGGTTCATTCACTCGGCAACATTTCAAACATGATGTGCTGCCTTTTCTCTCATTTCTTTCTGCTGATAAATGAATGATTTCTTTTCGTCTGCAGAATGCAGTGGTCAGGTGACTGTGACTCAGCCTCCAGTAGTGACAACTACTCCAGGATCCTCTGTCACTCTCACCTGTAAAACCAGCCAAGCTGTTTACACAGATAGTGCTGTTGGTGATTTCATGTTCTGGTACCAACAGAAATCAGGACAACCTCCAAAGCTCCTAATAAAATATGCAAGCACACGTGAATCAGGAACACCAGCTCGGTTTACTGGCAGTGGAAGCAGCTCTGACTTCTCTTTGACCATCAGTGGTGTTCAGGCTGAAGATGTAGCAGTTTACTACTGTCAGAGTTACCACAGTGGTGGAGTGTTGACATGGTGATTTGTAGTCATACAATAACCTCCCTCAGTCAGACTGCAGAGACACTGAGCTGTTACAGCAGGAAGAAGCTCTGACACAGACCACCGAACACAGAGCTGACAGTAACCTCACCAAGCGCAAAATACTGATTCACAGTCATATATAGGCACATTAAAGTTTTGATGAAATCATGATGATTTTTTCAATATTAGCACGAGAACTGTTATGTATTTCACTCCACTATTACCTATCTGTCATTAGAAATTCATCCATTGAAACTAATATTTGCATTCTATCTTCACCCTAAGCTTTTCAATTTCCACACAGAGGAGCATCAGTAGGAGATATAAAAGTTTTTTTTTTCTGGATATACAAAAAGTACATTTTCTTAAGTTTTGTACTGACATTCATTTATGAGGTACTTCCAGAGTACTAGAGTATTCCTGTCATCTGCTACATTCTGTTTATGCTCCATTACATTTCATCACACATTATTCTGTATACGTCTTACTTACTCACTTGTAATGATCCATGTGATCCCCCTAAGTCTTCCTGTGGGGCCTTTTTGTTTTGACAAGGGGAAAACAAAGCAATAGTGGCAGTGGCAGATTTTGGCAGGGAAAGAAGTTCACAAGGAAACAAAGACACATTCCTTAGAATGTCTCCGTTTTGTACCGTTCATTGATCTTGCTGTGTGTATTGTTCAAGACCAGGATTAAATGTTATTGGATTGGTTAAAGGTGACGTAGGTACAGACATTGTTGGATAGGTGAGAGTCAAGTCTGGATCTGTTCTCAGATCCCAGGTCAGCATGGACATTGTTACGTCAGCAGACGTAGGGCGACTGCAGAATTAACAAGGATGCAAACAACACAATAGAACAGACAGACAGCTGGGGCGGCTGATAACAATGGCATGCCATGATTTCTGTTAACAGCTTTATTGGTTGCTTATATCCCACTTTTCTTTAAGATTGTTTTCTTTTCATCTACAGTTGTGTGTAAATAAACCTGATTCCACCTTTTAAATTCTGCTGAAATTACAGTCAAAATGTACAGTTTACACTATTTTAGCGTGGCCGTGATCATTTGTCTCCTCTAGAGAAAACGCATTCCTCTCAACAGCCCCCAGGTTTTAAGTTCAGGCCGACACATGCAGGTCCATTTCTAAGCTTCTGTGGTCCAGCAAGGCTCTATTTACCCAGCGCAGTGCCAAGTCCTGACGATAAGGCCTCTCTGTGCACGCCCTGGCGACCGAGCAGATGGCACAGCCTAACGTCATTGTAAGATCAGAGGACAACAAAATGGGAGGACATGTCCTGAACACCGAGGACTGATGCTGTGGTGTCTTATCTTTGGCCTCTGCCCTCTGGTAATCTTGCCTGCAGAGCTCAGTACCTTCACTTAAACACGGTGAAATCAAAGGCCACGGTCATTGTTTGTCACTAAAAAGCAACAATTGTATATGTGATTATTTATGCAATAAGAGTCTGGGCAGATGTCATGTCTCGATTTTTAATGCAGCTTCCATCTTGTTTAGATTTCTTTTTAATTACTTTCAAAAAATTGCATCTTGTGAGTAAATATAATCTGATTAGTTAATTAACCAAAAACACGACTGATTGGAGGACGTAGGACAGGCAAGTTATGCTGAAAAAGTTGCTTAACCTTGTCTGCATGAGGATTAAGTCCCAGAGATCAAAGTGCAAGCATCTGATTCATGAATGGGATGACTTGGAGGCGGGTAGTAATAACTCATAATGAGCTATGAATGGAGGAGCTAATCAGTGCTGAAGTCTCGTCTTGAGCCCCTTTAATAAGCCTGAGTGGCTGTGAAGGAGCCTCTCTTGCCGTAGGATAGGGATAATCCTTTTAGGCAACACTTTACCAGGAATCTCTTAGCGGACACTTCCTCTTTCAGACAGGATGAGCTCCTCAGTATGAGACAGAACCCACATCTGATCAGGTCTGCTGACTGCCCTCTGCCACGGATTTTGTGGGATACACACCAATCTACCTCACTCACCAGGAGATCCGGATACCTGTAGTCACTCAGG
This sequence comes from Xiphias gladius, assembly GCF_016859285.1. NCBI lineage: Eukaryota > Metazoa > Chordata > Actinopteri > Istiophoriformes > Xiphiidae > Xiphias > Xiphias gladius. The sequence continues at coordinate 18,684,305 of NC_053409.1, forward strand.
GGGGAGGGGGGGGTCCTGCTGGAATACAGACTGAGCCTGAATCAGGATGGAGGCATTGAAGAAGTTGCTGAAGAATTTGGTGTCGATGAAAGTCAGGGAGTACGTGAAAGACTACTGCAAGAGGAATGGCCTTCTGACACTCTCTGTTTTTGCTGTGGTGACAGGCTGTGTGCTTGGATTTCTCCTTAGGTCCCTCAACCTATCCACACAGGTATGGATGAATGGATGGATGGAAACTCATCAAGAGGCAATGTGACTGGTTTTGGGTCTTACAGACTCCTGTTATATCAAGCTGACAGATCATAGTGGGAATTATGTGTAAATAAACACAATATAACAGCCAGCCCACAGTTAGCAACTAGCTGGTGAACACAGTGGAGAATTTATTAGCTAAAGAACCAGATATTTTCAACAGGAGTTGGTGGAGACCAAAACAGAGCTTAAAGAGAGGGATGCTCTTGATATGAACTCAGAAGGTAATAATATGTCAATGTTGTGTTTACATCTTGTTCCAACTAGGTTTAAAGAGTATAGTTCATGATCGATTTCGCTTATTAACGTTTTTTCAACGAATAATCTAGAATTGTTTACATGTCTGGTTAAAAGCCAAATGCACTCCGTAAGAGGCTCCAAATGGACTAAGTAGCAAATGTATTTTGGCAGAGACTGAATCATTGATTAGTGTCCAGTGTGCTCAGCAATGTAGCGTTTGTGCTGGCAGCAGTTTATAAAACATACAGCATCCTCATCTGATGAGCAAAGAAAGAAACTGCAACAAAGGCCCACATTCACACCTGTCGGGATATTTTTCAAAGCAGTTGTTTTACCTGCCATTTGGGAATGTGGACAATAATGTCATCACCATGTTGAGTATATTGTTAATCAGAAATTAGCTACATCTGATTTATAAAATACTCATAATGCTACATGTTTGACATGGATCTTCTTCATTTGATCTTTAACAACTTTCATAAACAGTGTTGTGCAGTTTATTAAATAAAAGCAATCATATTCAATTCACACTTAAATTCACGAACATAAAGGTTAAAGAAAATTAGACACTGGCATAAAAAGCAATACAGGCCTTCAAATAGGCTGTTGGAACTATATTAACATATCTGTTACAATCAAAGTAGGCAAATAGAAAATACAGATTTGTTTGATGAAACAATTTAAAAGAGTGTTGTGTTAAATGCACAATTTTCATGTCCAGTAGTACAAAATAAATTTAACCCTATGTTGCTAAAATGGACTTCTGCAGCACTATACTATACTGGAATTGTCTCGCCACAGGATTTCCAGTTGTGGGATGTTATGTGGTCTTTACAATATGATGGTAAACTCTTTTAAATGTAGAAATAAGGTTTGCTTCAGGTGTTTCTCTCTCACACACAGGCCAAGATCTACTTCTCCTTCCCTGGAGAGCTGCTGATGAGGATGTTAAAGATGTTGATTCTGCCACTCATCACCTCCAGGTAAGAAAAGTTCTCACCTGCCTTAGAGCGATCTCAGGTGAAATACAACTGCAAGCACATGCAGTGTTTTGAAGCTGTTACATTAAACCTGTACTATGAAAGGACTATGAAATGAATCACTCCTCGTATATACCAACAGATAAACATTCTGTTTTTATTACAGCTCAAATCCCTTTAACAAGTGAGGGATGTTTTGTGTGTGTTTTTCCCATCACCTGCAATTCTGGATGAAATGTTTGCTCTTGCACGTCTCATTGCAAACTGTGATCAGTATAAAAGTAAGAGCTGGATCTTCAATTTAGCGCATGTCGACTGTTTTATTAAGCAGTATTTGTATAAGAATGTTTGTGTCTGACACTCCATATTCATTCTTGAAGAAGAAAGACGAGTACAAAGTTTCCCCATGTAGCATATTTGTAGCAAAAGTATATATTTTGGGGGGGGGGGGGATTTCTTTAGACGAGAGAAGTCTGGGGCATCCTGGTGGGTCAGTCAGCATAGATTAAGGCTGCGTTCAGACAAGATGCTGACTTTGAATCTGGTCTGGGAAAAATTGTTCCACATCATTCCCTCCTCTTTCTTCCAGTGTCTTCTGTCTAATATAATGAACTTGTTGATTTTAACAAGAGAAAAACATCTAAAAAAGAATAGGTCTGCAATAACTGATTTTATTCACGTTTGAATAATCTATGTGTCATCGTTTTTCAAGTAATCAGTTTATACTTTAGTGTATGTAATGTTTAAGATGACAACACACATCACAAGCCACATAAATCATGATTATTTCTTAAGATTTCTTCCAAACTAATCTTTTTTTAGGCAATAAAGGCCAAAATATCTATTTTTATTTCTATAAACTGGTAAATTTATTAATTAACAATCAATCAACTCATAATTTTAGAACTGAATTAAATTATTTAACTCTTTAATTAATTGATTTGAAATGAAACATTCCACAGTTCAAACAAGAGTTAATCAGTACTAATCACACATCCCGTTTTTCCAATCCAGTCTTATGTCCGGCCTGTCGGCCATGGACACCAGGGCAAGTGGTCGGCTAGGAGTCCTGACCATCACCTACTACCTGTGGACGACCTTCATTGCTGTCATTGTCGGCATCGTGCTGGTGCTCATCATTCACCCAGGGACAGGCTCAGAGAAAGATGGCCACCATGCAAGTTCAGGGCCTGTAATGACCTCCGCTGATGCTCTGCTGGACCTCATCAGGTAACCATCACAGTTTGACCCAGCGAACATAGTTATAGGACTGGTGTTACTCAAGCAATTACCTTACTGAAGTCCCCTTGAGCAAAGATGCTGAGCCCCCTACCAGTTCTGCTTGTTGCTCTATAAAAAACAATTATCATCCAGACATGATTAAATTTATACTTCCCTCCATGATGAACGAGACTAAGAGTCTACAGCCATGCTAGTCGAGTATTGGACAAGTTTTGATTTTTCTCCGATGATGGCACAAGATAAGAATTTATAACTCACCCTGAGAGGTGCATGAATGTCTGTACCAAATGCTATGGCAATAGTTTTTGAGGGATTTTAATCAAAGCCACATATGTCCACTTCATTGTAGAGAAAAAGTCAGTGGCTCACCAAAGTAATTAAGATTCATGGCACGGAAACCGTGAATGTATGTACAAATTCGGTGCCAATCCATTGGGTGGATGTTGCGATATCGCTGGATAAGTGAGAAATATAACCAGCTGTTGGTGCAAGATGAAAACTCATATTTAAAACCACAAATGTCAACCTCATGGGGGCTCATCCTCTGGGCACCATCTGTTGAGAAATTTTGGTCTGGACCAAAGCGGTGGACCAACCGTCCCTAGAGGCATGTCAATAGTATGGATAAAAACTAGTAAAACAGATTGTGTGTTCTTTTAGTCAACTTGGTTAAGATATTCTTCCTCTTTAGCCTTTCATAAGGGCATCTTCTTGGACTATAAGTAAACAAACAACCAAATTAGGCTTTCCCGGTAAAAAGATTTTTCTTCCATTTGTTGCCAGTCTCCGAAGGGGATTTCACATTGAAATCAATAAGAGGAGACAGTGACACACTTCGGGTCTCTGTTATTGTTAGGCAAGATCTGATAACTGGAAAAAGTATTCCCCACCTTCACTTCTTCTATAATAATGGAGTAATTCACCCTCCTGGTATGGGCTTATCAGGAGATTTTCGAATCTATTTTATTACTGTTGTTTTCCAGGATTAAGATTTACTGTGTAACGCCCTTTAACACCTGGGGAAAACCAGTGTAGACTAATTAAATCCAGTGCAGATCCAGTTCAGAACTTGGAAATTCCCTGTACTTCCTCGGGGACAGGAAGCTCCCTAAGCACAAAATCTCAAGGGATGAGTTTGATCCTGGGAGCTGACATAGCCAGTAGCTTTCTCAACAAAACAACAAGACGTCAGAAATCACGAAATCCTCAGCAGGTAAAGCCTCCTGAAAATGTGGTTTGTTCTGACATTTGTCGAACTCCAGTGACTCCAAAAATTATGAAAAAATAAATAAATAAAAGGGCAGATAATTTCAATCATTTATAGCACAAGACAAGCATTTCAGTATTGCATTAAAAAGGGGAAGGATAGTGGCGTCACTCCTACGCAGCAGGTCAGCTAAGAATAGGGAGACACTTAATTGTGATCTGTTAAGCCTGCACTTTCTCAGAAGGTCCTTGTGCAGTGTGACGCTCTGCAAGATCGAGCCTGCAGCCTGGTGTGTGTGCGCCCAGGCTTACTGCGGGGCCATTCATGTCAGAGCTCCACTAATACCTGCTTCTTAATCCTGATTATAATAGAGTGCTGTGGCCGGTGTGTATCTGTTGCTGTAAGCCAAAGGCCAGGTGTACATTTCAGTCCTCTTACGTGTTTGACAAGATTGCTGCCTGGGTTCAGTGTCAGTGACGTACGCTGTATAAATACAGCCCCAGTACAAGATCCTAGCTGTGCCTGGGCACCTTCCACCTTGTTAACATGTGGAGGCCTATCTCTTTTTTCCTGTATTGTATGAAAATGTAACAGAAGCAAAAATGAACACTGGTAGTCCATACAGAAAAATGTCCCTTGCAAGTGTTGCAGCATTTTAGTTTTGTAGCTGCTCAAGGTAGAGCTAATTTAGCTCCTTTTTTATATACTGTCAGGTAGTTTAATTTATAACAATGTATTATATTTCATAAGTTATTCTGTTTTACGTGTAAAATCCTTATTCGTAAAATAACTACACGCTAACTTTATTAACTATACTTTGTAAGCCAGCGTCACTCATTACAATATTACAACTATTTATACTATCCAGCTACATTCAGACACTAAAACAGATGTATAGCGTGTAGGACTAACTTCCTATTATCAGATGGTGGGAAAATCATACATGCAGTTATGTTTCTAACGTGACACTGTTTGGTCAGAAATTCACCTAAAACTCTCTTGAATCCTGTACTTCAAGTGTATTTTAAATAAGTTCACGAGTTGAGTAATTGACACTGCAGTTGGCTCATGTTGTACCAGGAGAAAGAAAACAGCTTCTGCCTTGTTAAGCATTTCAAAACTCAAAATGTAAAAACAGCCGGGAAAACAATCCCACCACAAGGTCAATTTAGAAGTTGTCCTGGTGCTTCCAATCATATCAGATTCAGCTTCATCAGCAAATGGAGTTTGGCCACTTTTCATGGAATTGTAGATGTTCAAAAATTTTTCTTTCTCTCAGCGCTTGAAAGAATTCTTGTGTATTCTGGCTTAAAAGTTCTGGTGCGTTCATTGTTGAATTTGGAGATAGATGGAGCTTTCAGTCATACCCTATGACCTTCATCGGTGATGAATCCACTGCTGTTTCCAAGGTCAAGAATGAACTTTAACCCTCATAATAAGAAAAAGTCATCAGCTCTTTATGTAAACTGGATAATATCAGTGATATATATCCAAATTGGACATATTTGCCATGCTGTTTCAGACACGATCTGATGTACCAAATTTGTCTGTATGCCTTTGTCTTTTATAGGAACATGATCCCGTCAAATCTAATTGAAGCAACTTTTCAGCAGGTGAGTGGGCAAAAGGAGGAAACTCACAGTGAAATGTAAAATACTGTTCATTAATTCAGTGTTCCACATCCACATATTAACAGATCTCTGTGGTTCTCTTTCATCCCACTCCAGTACCGGACAGATCTGGTGCCTATTGTGCAAAACATTGATGTAAAAGAGTCTCAGGCCAACTACGTGTATGTCATGCCCGACTATCACAACCCTCAGCTGGGCCACCCAGTCTTCCTGGAGATCACCCCTGCACCCGACATCAAGTATAAGATCGTCCCCAGCACAAGCAAGGGCATGAACGTACTGGGGATTGTCATCTTCTCGGCCACCATGGGTAAGACCCTCACACAGCTCATTATATCATGGAAAACACAGCAAAACCCGAACCCCTAACCCTAATTCATTTACGTGTAATCCTTCTGGTACTACTTCAGGTACTCTCAGGGTTTATAAATTGCCACTAATGAAAGCATTGATTGTTAATAAATCTAATGCTAGCTGGTGCTTTACAGATCATTAGAAGTCATTATTACATTCATTACATTATAAGTAGTAACAACTTTTGGGTTGCCAGCTTGTGAGAAACCCCCCCTGTCTGGTGTATGTCCTGCTTCATCATGATACTTTGTTTTTTTTGGTGCTTTACTTCATTAAGAAGACTCTTTCAGTGGTGCTTTTTGTAGATAACAAGCTTATTGTTTTTTTATTCGAAAGCGATGAAGTCATTACCCTTCATTAGTGACCAATGCTGGAAGAAAAATATAGTTTAAAAAGTAAATGCACTCATTCTGCAGAAAAATTGCCCCCTGCATCTGATACAGTGCATTATTTTATATTATATTATATCGCCTCTGATGCATCATAATGTAAGCAGATCAAGGTGGAGTTTAAACTACTTTATATACAGTTAGGTAGTGTAGTCTTTTGGTTCCCAACCTAGGGGCTGGGTCCTCTCCAGAGGAGAGTGGTCATGAGATCGTTAATGGGGTAGAAAAAAAACAAAGGTCTGCTTCACAAATCTGTATTCACCTTTTAGACTTTTCTCAGATTTTTGCTTTTTTTGTGAAATACTAGATACTTTTACCTCTTTGGGACCCAGTTTTAATCTTTAACTCTGCCTGCTGTCGTTCATTTCAAGTAAAATCTGAAAAGTAAATAGTGACTAGAGATCTCAGATAAATGTAACACACTGTACAAAATTTCCCACTGAAATGTAGTGAAGAATAAGTAAATGGAATCACTCTAGTAAAGTACAAGTATCTCTTCATTGTACTTCAGTAAAGTGCTGGAGTAAATGTACTTAGTTACTTTCCACCACTGTTAATGACTTATTGATATTGTTAATTGCAGACATGATTGAAAGAGGGAGTTTTCACAATCTGGAAAAGCAAAAGTTGCTCTTATTAATGGTTTATGACTGATAATTAGTAAATGATTTATTAATCCTTAATCATCATTGAGAAAGGGGTACTGTAATTACTAACTACAAACACACGTGTCGACGTACTGCCTGTTCTCAGGTCTGCTGCTGGGGAAGATGGGAGAACGTGGAGCACCACTGGTCAATGTGTGCCAGTGCATCAACGAGTGCGTCATGAAAATCATTAACGCAGCTATGTGGTAAGGCTGCACTCTCTCTCTCACACACACACACTTTCAAAAGTACACTACTGTACCATGCACATGCATCCAAAAAAAAAAAGACAGGCTGCACACAGTTGACAGAGCAGATCCAGATTAGATCTAAAAATAAATGTCACGCGACAACTCAGGGAAGAGTTACTGTTGGTGTCTGAAGTGTCCTTGCTGCTTCTCAAGGGAGTTGACTCCTGGATTACATTTGTGTGAATGGAGTAAGAAGGCATTTCCATTAATAAGATTAGTGTTAAATAATTGCATGTACAAATACACGTGGTTGGGATGGTGGATAGTATTATACAGCATATGGCTGCAAGTATGTGGACATTTTGAGAAAACATTTTGGTCGCCGGAACATTACAGCTATATATGATTTTTGAACATCTCATTCCCAAGTCATGGGCATTATTACTTTGCTAATATAACGGACTCTCCGCTTCTGGATCCTGGCCGCAGGGACGTGCTGCCATTCTGCCACAAGAGCATTGGTGAGGTCGGCCGCTGATGTTGGGCCAGGCTCACAGTCAGCGTCCCACTTAGTACCAAAGGTGTTTGGGTGGGGTCGAGGTCAGGCTAGTCAAATTCTTCCGGGCCAGACCCTGAGAGCCATGTCTTATCACTCAGCCATTACCTGGCTTTATGTGGAGGAGTATTGTTACAGGTGCCCTGTGGAGTTTTCTCGACAAAAAAAAAAAAAAAGTTTTATTTACATTCAGTAATTTCACATCAAAACACGTTGTGTCTGTCCTTGACGTGTAACAAAAGAGTGCTTTCTTTAAAATATTTAAATTGTGCATTAATTACATTCATGTTTGCTTGCTAACAGATGTCTTCTTCCTTGCCTCGGTTGGAGCACTGCTACATTTCTTGCCGCGTTACTACCACTGAGTGCTGACTGGCAGGATAGTGTGAAAACAGTTGCAGGGATGTGTATCAAATGTGCGTGTGCACGACACAAACAGGACAGCTAGCCACTTGTTCAAACATTGCTCCATTGTACCACTATTGGTCAAAAACTCTGTGGGGTAACTTTAAACTGAAACAAGAAAGAGCTTCTCCCCGAAATCTTGTCATGAACTTAAAAGATTCAAACACATTCTCTTCTCTCCTTTCCTCTATGCAGGTACTTCCCCTTCGGTATCGTGTTCCTTGTGGCTGGGAAGATTCTGGACATGCACGACCCAGCCCACCTGGGGGAGAAGCTGGGCATGTATTTCATCACGGTCCTGTCTGGTCTCTTTGTGCATGGCCTCATCCTGCTGCCTCTCTTCTACTTCTTCTTCACTCGCAAAAACCCCTTCCCATTTATCAGAGGGCTGCTGCAGGCTCTTGTCATTGCATTGGCCACGTCATCCAGGTAAGAGGAAACAGATGTTTTTTAATTGTTCTTTTTTTTACCAGCTATGTAGATGTTGTCCAGTGTGTTCACTGAGCAACTCTTTCACATCGTATTTTCTTCTTCCTCTGCAGCTCAGCCACTTTGCCAATCACCATGAAGTGTCTCCTGGAGAACTGTAGAGTAGACCGGCAGATTGCTCGCTTTGTGCTGCCAGTGGGAGCTACCATCAACATGGATGGCACAGCTCTGTACGAGGCAGTGGCGGCCATCTTTATCGCTCAGGTCAATGAGTATGATTTAGACTTTGGCCAGCTGGTCACCATCAGGTGAGAGTATACACTGGACTCACTATGCTCCCATGATAAGTTCTTTGTGTTGAAGTGATTGCATTTTTCATTTCTAACATCTTGGCTCTTGTCTCATCAGTATAACGGCAACAGCAGCCAGCATCGGGGCAGCTGGGATACCTCAAGCAGGTCTGGTTACCATGGTGATTGTCCTGACTTCTGTGGGGCTACCGCCTGCTGACATCTCGCTGATTGTGGCCATTGACTGGGTTCTGTGAGTTCCACTAAAAAATTATTATACATCAATGGGTCTTATTGGGGCTGTTGAGACGATCTTTAAATTATTTTCTTACGTCTCATTCTCAGCGATCGCTTCCGGACGATGATCAACGTTCTTGGTGATGCCTTAGCAGCTGGGATTATGGCTCATGTATGTAAGAAGGACTTCGAGAGAGCAGCTGCTGCAGCGGCTACCACCACTGTTGCCAATAACGGAGGAGGCCCCAAACGGGTGAGGAGGACAATTTCTATTTGTTAAGGTCAAAGTGCATATGCACGCGTGAGGATTTAAGACCTCTGAAAACCTGACTTGAAATATTAAGTATTTCTCTAGCAACTATCAAAGATACATTTTGGGAAAACAAGACTTGGAGTCTACAGCCATCCACCAATGATAAAGCTAACATGCTGTTTAGGAACCCATAGATATTAGTAAGAAACTGATTGCAGAACATTCAAGGTTATTTATGCTCTAAGCCTTGATTCATTTTTTACCACGTTTTTATGTAATTCTAGAAAAACCCAACCTTTGAGAACTACTGTCTACTATCTTAACTAACAGAGCTGCTGTTTGCGTCTTCCCTACAGAGAGACACAGTAATCTCCTTTGGTAATCAGAGCGTGGCGCTGTCTGATGCTCCTCTGATCACACATCGCTGCGATTACGTGTACGAGGTGGATGGAGACAACGTGCTGGAGAGGCCTGTGACCTGCTACAACCTCTGCCAAGTCTGAGACACTTACACAGGACGGACAGCGAGGGATACTGCCTTCTAGATCACATACAGTCACCTCTCAGGATCAAAGGGACCGTCATCTGAGGCCCTAAAAATCCAGTTAGGTTTCCATTCGAAATGAGACCAGAGATCGAGTATGTTGTGGTTTCAGGGTTAAGCAGCTTAAGTGGATTTTGCCTGTGCCATGCCGAAAAACCAAAACCTCCATTATTTCCGTTATTGTATATACTGTATGTCTCCATTCAGTTTTGACTGGATGACAGGAGTTGTGAGGAAATGCATTAAGTTTCACATGTAACCTGAATCTCATTTAGACAGCGGTTATTGTCTGAATGCACCTGCAGACATGACAGTGTGTTGCAATAACATGCATTAGATGAAGATTAGTGTTTATCAGTCTGTGGTAAAAGATACTGACAGTAGGCCTGTCCTAATGAAGTTTGATTGCAGGTTTAGACTTACAGTACATCCAGAAATGAATTTAAAAGATTTTAGCATAAGGCTGCACCATAACAAAATGTGAAAAAAGTGAGGGGTCTGAATACTTCCTGAATGCACTGTAAGTCAAGGTTTTGAGTTGCCTTAACCTGATCTCAGTCTTGACAATAATGCTGAGAACCTGAAAGACTTGACAGTAAACAGAGTGATAGTCAAGGAGCAAATTAATTTTGTTGAAGTGGACCTTTACCTATGTTAGACAAGGTATTTGTGGATTAAAGCAACATTTACAAAAACATTTACATTACTGTAGTACAAAGATGTCACATTAAGATGATCATTTGTGTTTTTATACGTATGCTTTTAATTGTGTTCATTTTTTCTAATAAAATCCTACTGTACTCCAAGTCCTGTCAATGACTAGTTTTATTTGGAATCCAAATTCTGCAAAAAATGGTTTTATAACTTAATTAGGGACTTTTTAGTATATTTACTGTCACAATAACATAAAAATATGTTAAAGAGCGATCAGAAAAGTCCAAATTGATAGCTTAAAGTAGCAGAAAATGGTTGAAATGTCGGAGCTTTTCCAACTCCAAGCGATAGTAACGTAATATTGAAGCAAAACTTACTGAAAAGAAGTAAGAAACCTGGACTAAAAAGAAAAACAAAAAAACCACCCTTCTGGATCACTGTCTGGTATGGTGGCTGTGCTTCAGGTGGTAGAGCAGGGCTAGAGTTCAGTCCCCGGCTTCTCCTGGCAGCATGTCGAAATCTGAACTCCAAACTGCTCCTAACAGCCAGGCCTGTGCCTCAAAGCTCACAGCCATTGGTGTGTGTGTTAGAGAAGCAAATTTTAAAAAGAGCTTTGGATAAAAGCATTTTATAAGTAAAATTTAGATGTGTTAGGAATACACCGCAGTGTGTTTTCTCTGCAGTGACAAAATATCAACTAATTCCTTGACGATATCCCTTCTACTGAAGAGGAAGCTCTTCTTATCCTTTTCTGGCTAAATGACCTCTGCGTGAAAAGATGCCACATGAAACAGTTCCGTAATTCTTAATGGTGGTGTGCTCAAGAGACCATTTGAGTTGGTGTTCAAATTCAAGTTTGTCATCTGTATACATCTGACTTTAGGTGAAGGGTTTTTTTTTTTTGACCTCGATTCTAAATTATAACACATTTAGAGGAAGGCAAACACACATCCACTAAAAGTGCTGCAGCAAAATGCTTATGTATTGACGTTACTGACAAATGCAGGAGAAAATATGCAGACATTTCACCACCATCTGCTCTCTGAAGGTAATATCTGGGCCTGTACCTTGTGATCAGCTGAAAGCCAGGTGATTGTACAAGATAATTCATTCGTCTTGCCGTAACCATGACGCAAATGCTCCTGAATCCTATTTTGGTGCTGTTGTCGTCCATCACTTCACTTCTGTGTCTACTTGTTGGCATTCTGATGAGTAAAATAGGTAATATAGTCATCTTACAACAATGCTATTGCACCATCTTTTTATTGAAACGATCCAATGTTAGAAGACATTTAATGGACTTCAACTTAGTGTCCGTTTAAAACCAAAAGAAAAGAAAAACCAAAAATCAATAATCGATTAAAAACACTCCAATACGTAACAAGTATGACCGCATACATTGTCAAATAAATATTTGCGCCTCCTCTGATGTAAAATACACCATTACCACTTATAAATTAAGGCGGAATGCAGTTTATTCTGACTGCCTCTAAAACAAATCCACTTGCATCTTTCATACAAATCCAACTAGACTGCTGAGAAAACTAAGCAGTAACATAACATCAGTAGAAAAAAGAAATGATCAAAAGATGACAGTCACAACAAATTTCTATCACCTGCTTTGAGCAAGTCACAAAGTATTGCACAAAGTTAAGGATTGTGACACAAAAATAACATGGAAATACTAAATCAAAAAGCACTTTTAAGACCAAAATCTGAAGCTTGTGATGGAAATACTCCTTTCAGAGACAGATTAAATAGATTAAATACGCATTTAATAAGGTGTCAGGTGAATTATTGATGGGAAAAAAATTGATTTAAAAGTGAATTCTAAAAAGTGTGAGCTCCAAGCGGCTCCTCTGTTCAATTTGTGGTCAGGTTAAATCATAAACAATTACAGTACCAATGCCACTGCTCCACCTTTCAACTACCTTAGAGAACAAGACAATCTACCAAATTCATCATTAGAAAAAGATGAGCGGTGATTTGCCGATAATCTTTTCTAAATGGACGATATGAGAAGTGTTTCACTGTGATAGTAAACAAAGCCAAGTCCTCACTACTTAATAGTAATCACCATTAGGAAAGAAATAAATCAGAGCAATGGGTTTGGGTCTAAAAGCCTAAATCTTCAAGTCAACTGTCTCTTCTGCTGTGTTATCAAAAAGCAGATTTAATGAGCCAGATGACAATAAATAATCCTGACATTCAACTCCCAGCTGCTGGATAGACACCTGTACCAAAAGTGACCACATACAGCTTCAGTTTGCTTATTAGGTAACTCTTCAGTGGTTTATACTTATCTGGCCATCTGAGAAAATGCTGCTTCATGAAATGTCTGTTGGACAATCACTTTCTTTCAAGTGTGTGTACAGTTTAAATAACCTAATCTCAACTAACATTGGTCCATATTTTTTTTAATCTTTCAAAAAATTTAAGCATGTTTCAAATGTTTAAAAGCCTCCAGTGGAAACACTGTAACAGCCCGTTTTTGCTTGACTGGGGATCTTTTATCAGCGCTGCAGATTTGCAACTAGAAAAATAATAGAACAAAACGCCAAACCAAATCTTAAAAGGGTAAATAAAAAAAGAAACAAACCAAACAAAACTTTCAGCAAAACGAAATAAAATTTAATGGTTTATGTTGAAAGTGAAACAACCAAAACAAAAGAAAGGAAGAAAAGAAAGCAAATCTAAACTGAAATCATTAACAAAGGCCATTGATTTCTTTCCAAACTTGAGATAAGCACTCGTTAAAACAAGTTTGTAACTTACATCGTAACAAATTAAAAATCTATGCCTCTAGAAAAAAGAAAAAGAAAAAAAAAAATCCAAACAAATTAACTCAAAATGAAAGAAAAAACAGAGTGGCAAACTGAGCCTGAATGATGTTATTCTCAATGTCAGATTTATCCTTAGTACCTCTTCGGGGAGAGAAAAAAAACAAAAAACAAAAAAACAAAAAACCAAACAAAAAAACCCAAACAAACAAGAAAAACCAAACAAACAAACAAAACAAAAAAAACCTAAAAGATGAGAATTTACCTTGTGAAAATCTGCTCAGAAAAAAAAAAATCTTCTAGGCTTATAGGTTCAAATCTCTCCCTGTCTTTGGTCCATCTCAATTCCCTACTCATTGACTGGGGATCATTTTCAACAGGACTCACCTGGAATACAACATAGAATAAAAAAGACACTTTACACAAGGATAACAAAACAAAAACATTTCCCTCCAGAGCTGGTCATGTTTAAAACTGTGAACCTGGTCAGAGGGTGAGCAAATGTCATAGATTACATCAAAAAGACTGATATTCATAGTAACCTAAAACAGACTGGTTAAAAGTGCTTTGCTCGTAGATTGACTCAAGACAGTGAGTGGTGCTGTAGGTCTTTGTGCCTACTGGATGTCTAGATGATCATTTAAGGCATCTATTTCTACTTACGGTGAGGATCCAGGACAAAGCACTACTTTACCAAAACAAAACAACCACTGGCTCCTGGGAAATATTGTTCTTCGCCTTCTTTAGACTACGAATTATCCACCAAAATTTTGATACTTTGAGAACAATTTGCAGGGGTTTCCTTATGCTCTGTATTTTCAGTGCACTGCTTGCCTGCCTCCTTTATCTAGTCCCCACAGTTATACATGCAACAAGTACAGACAGTATTTTAGGTTTTTAGATAATTTTCCAACGTTATCTTGGGAGTATCTTGGGATTTTGCCCTCTAAATCCTCTCCCTAAAAATTAAAACTACTGAGTGTCCTCAAGCCCCAAGCATGAGTATAAAGATGAAAAAAAGAAAGAAAAAAAAAATTCAGCCTAGACACACTTTTAGACAAGTACAAGGTGCAGAAGAGTAAACGTCTCATTTAACTCTGAATACACTAAAACCAAAACTGATGTGCCAGACTTTGCAAACTCATACTCATACTTTGCTCTCTCAAATAAAAGCCTGGCCCAGGTCACTTCCCTCCCTCCTCTACACCTGATTGTCCAGCCCCCTCTACTTGTGGCCCTTGTTGGTCTTAAAGGACACTTGCAGTATCTTGTCTCCAAGCCGGTAACCGTTCAGGCTGGCGATGGCCATGGCCGCCTCCTCGTAGTTCGTCATGGTAACGAAGCCGAAGCCCTTGCACTTGTTGGTGTTGAAGTCTCGGATCACCTTGACGTTGGTGACGGCACCAAAGGGGCCGAACATCTGCCACAGGATGCTCTCGTCGGCCTCCTGACCCAGGTTGTAGATGAAGATGCACCAGCCGGAGGTGGAGTTACCAGGGACACTGACGCCTCCCATGCCGCCCATGTGATCGACACCCATGGGGGAAAACCTGGAACGAGACGTCTTTCCATTGAGCAAGGAACGTGTTCACAAATGCCAGTATGTCCACAAACATTAAGAACTGTTTCACTGTATCATTAGTTTCCAAACTTCTTCCTTTTCTTAACTTTTCATTGTATTTCTAATGTACAATCAAGCCTAGTTCTATTAAACACCATTATCAAGAAAATGAACTACACACTTCTTTCCACAAATGTCTGTCATTTTCTTGACCGCAAGGCTTCTTCATGTTTTGGATATGACTGTTGTGTTTCCTCGTGTTATGTGTACTGACCTTTGTAGATAAACCAGGGTTAAAACAAGCTATCACCAATCGCTTAGTTATCACAAGCAACACGCAGAGCAATGGCTTGTCTGAAACTATTTGTTTCTTGAAGTAAGACAAAGTCTTACTTGATGTGTGTGAACGTTCACAATTTCTCTCACCTAAATCGCTGTGCCTGGTGGTGTAAGGGCCCGCCGAAGCGTCGGGATTGGTTGTGGTAGAGCTGAGAAATGAGCTGCGTGTTCTTCGCCTGGTTTGGGTTGGCGGCAAATTTCACTGTGATTGGCTCAGCGGCCCCCGGTGGTTTTTGGCCATTCAGGTTTTTGACGGCGTCCTCTGCCTCTGCCCGTTTGTCAAACCGGATAAAAGCCACCCCACGGGACACACCTAGGTACAAGAGAGCAGCTGGTGACTGCCTATTCTGATACGAGCAGCATAACTACATTTGAATGAATGTAGCTGCTCTCTGGTCATTACTTTTTTTTTCCTTCCAAAAACAAAAGGAACTATCATAGTGAAAAGAATTTTAAAAAGCAAGGAAGTCATTCACCTGTCGTACCTGTACCCTGATCAACAAGTACCCGGGAATTAATGATGCGTCCATAACGTGAAAACATGTCCTCCACGTCCTTCTGGGTCATGGACTTTGGCAGGCCGCTGATATACAGGTTTGCATCTTTTATTGTATCAGAGCTGGGCCGTGCGTATGAAACCTGGTAACATCAACCAACAATCGCCTGATTAAAAAAACCCCGATACACATGTACAAAATAAAGTAATTTTAAAAAAAAATAAGAAATTTAAAAAAAAATTAAATCAAAAGTACAATGAGCAGTTAAATCTACCAAATCGTTGACATTTTAACAATTTTTTGGATTTACAAGAACAATTACATCAGGTGTTTAAGTTACAGTCAACAGCTCATTCATCTCAAAGGTCTTGTCTATTTATTAATAACAACATTTTTGGACTCTATTAAAGAAAACTCAATAAAATGATCTGATAAACAAACTGTCACCTAAGTGGTTTTAGGTATTAAGTCCTCGTTCTGAACAAAAATAAAATGAGTGAGCAACAAAGAAGAAGAAAAAAAAAGAAAACTGATCAAAAAGATACTTTTTAGGAATTAAATACATGATATACATTGAATCTGACAGAATGTGTCCAATAAAATAAGTAAAATTACAGTGAAACTGAACAGACATGTCAGATAAGGCAGTAAGTGAGCTGTAAAAGCAGTATCACTTCCTCGGGCTGACATGTACTAGCTAGTTAGCGGAGAGCAACAGGAGCCACAGGAGAGTTATATGACATGACATCTTTGGTTTGTGAATTGTAGAACACCTTATTGCACGTTACCTTGATAGTTTTGGACTGTAGCCTTAGTCCATTCAGTGTACTGATAGCTCTGTCTGCATCACTAGGGTTAAGATAGTTAACAAATCCGTACCCTAAACTGTGGCCTAGAGAAAAAAAAAGGAAAACAATAAAATAAAACAAAAAAACGTTGTATAGTTCAAAAAAAGCTGCAAACAAATAAATATTTAAAAACAAAAACAAATCTTAACATTGCATGCCTGTCTAAACAAACAAACAAACAAACAAACAAAGAAACTCTACAGTTAAACAAGGTTGGACTGGTTGGAATAAATAAAACAAGGCTATTGTGGTGAAAAACTTTGAGCAAACTATTACCCAACTCAAGCAGGAAAATCAATTTGGGAATTTTTAAAAAACAAAAGTTACATTATAAAATCACTTAGGACAGAGGAGCCAGAAAACACTCCTTTAGTAGATATCCTGCCAGTAAAGACAAGCTCATTTGAAAATGAGTGACCAGGCCAATCTACTCTCTTAGTCATAAAGCTGGACCACCACTGATATACTCAGAGGTTGTTGCCACAACTTTTATTTTTTTTTGCTAAGTCTGTAACACGCATCCCTTGCAATTTAAAACAAAATCTTGTTTTTAAGCGTCGCTCTGCTCTGTCACAGGTCTTATCGCTTCAGAGCGCAGCATACCTGCGACTTTGTCTCGAATCAGCTTGGCAGACTCCACCTCTCCGATGCTGCTGAAGAGGCTACGCAGCTCGTCCTGCGTCATGCTCTGAGGCAGGTAGTTCACTATCAGGTTGGTCTTGGCGTCCTTCCCCTCGTCCCCTCCCATGTGGTCTTCATAACCGTTTGACATGTCATACACCTCCTGCAAGTCAGCCAGGTGGGCCGAAAAACACAAAGCAAGGTAAGCACGCAGAGTATGCCAAACTAAAGCTGAAACAGTAAAAAAAATTAAAATAAATAAATACAAAGCGCTTTTCTAAAAAAAAGACACACCATCCATAAAGCTGCCAACTTTACACGTACTCGGGCAAGGAGAAAAGGACAGATGCAAAGGTAAATCAATTCCAACAAATTACTTTCAAATTAAATTGCTGCCAGCAGCAGTCAAAATTGAGTGAACAATCAGTTTCCCATACACGCCCTATAATTTATACTCATCAGGCTTCGCTGACCTCGCCTCTACCCTGATACCTCAAACAATCCCACTGACAAGGATACAGCAACACAGAACATACAGCAGACAGTGGGTATAATAGTACGACAGGAGGGGCATGCTATCTGAAAAAGCTCCCATTTAATTAAATGTTTTATCTGAAGAAACGTTTTCCCACCTCAAGTCTTTAACGACCAGTCCAATCACTCAAGCATTATGCAAATTCATGAAAAACACACAGAATTATCAGTTATCGACTGGAAGAGCCGGGGACTAAATTTAGTTCAGCCAGGAAAAAGTCCCTGCTCCAGGAATAGTACATTCAGGAACTTGGAGCGGTGGAGTTTGGACGGCTGACTGTCACTAACTGGTGAAACACACAAGCTGCAGCTGCTGCTCCAACTCACGTACCATTCACATACTTCATTCATAAAAAAGGAAGTTTTTAGGAGGAGGAGCAGCAGATATTTCTTATTGTTTCTTAACATTAAAAACAAAGTTAGGCTTTGTTGTCAGGTTCCTGACTTGTTTTTAAAAAAGAGCGCAAGAAAGAGAGAGGGAGTATGAGTGTGTGTGTGAGAGAGAATGAGCTACGAAAATGAGAAAGCATTCTAAGTAAACAAGAAAAATTAAGCTTTATTTGGTGATACTTTTGTGGTGGTTCCTTTCTAAAGTAGAAATAAAAAACTATCAAACACTCAGCTGAATGTCTACTTTGGAGACAGACAGACTGTTGTTTTCTGTCTCCCTTTTCATCTCTGTATTTCTCTCATTCATTCATTCATTCATTCCATCCAATCAAACATCAAAGATATGCCACAGTGAATTTAAAAAAAAAAAAAAAAAAAACAACACGGTGACTGTCCTGTCGTTTCCTTGCGCTTGACAATTACATTTCAAATCGCACCACCGTTTTTTTTAAAACTAATTTCCCCAATTTACACACATCTTCAGATGCACTGGAAATGCAAACAGTAATGTGCAAAAGGGACTTTTAGTTCAAAGTTTAGTTCCTGATTCCTTAGTTCCTGCAACTTTTTGGTCGAAAAGGGCTAACAGTGTCCATGCAGTGTAATTTAAGTTTTCAATGCAACAGAATAGCGGGGGTCTAAAGTTATAAGGCCACATAATGACAACTATTACACAAGCATGTGACCGCACACAAAAAGTTTGCAATTGCAAAGTGGGGAAATAACTCTCTTATCCCCAGATTACCTAAATCACATATCAGATTGCGACCTAGTCTGAAGGGTCTGAGATTAGTTTAGTAAACAATGTAAACTGCACATAATAAAAATGAAGCATCACTTCATAATACTTTTAAAAGGTTGCTTCCACTATCTGTTAAGCAGAGTGTGTCATGGTGGACACATTTAATGGTGGCTGAAATGGGTTCAGGCTTAAAATGGGAACCAGTCCAGCGGTTAACCTGACAGAGGTCCATTCATGCAAGAGAAGGGTTGTGATTGTGTATTCTGGTGGGTAAGATACACAGCCTGAGAGGATGAATTAGAGTCCTGTATTAAGGTAGAAAACATGGGCAAAGCTGGTGGGAGCTGGCATGCGTGTCTGTTTTTGATTTCTCTTAATGCCATCTCACTTGTAAGGAATATAAAATCATTACATCCAGCAAAATGACTGTACAGTCATGACTTCTATTACGCAAATTCACAACGAGGCTTTGTCCAATTCTCAGTATAAAGTGAAACTTTATAGTTAGTCTGTACATTTTCTGCAGACAAATTTACTTACATTGGTACCATATAAGAGGAATTGAGCATTTGATTATCTGTCAGGCAACACATCAAAAATATCTGATCATACTGCTAACAATCAGTTGATAAGATCAAATACTGTGGTATGGTCTAAAATGGGAGCTGGGATCTCGTACTCACTTTCAAGTACTTAATGTGCCCTCGACGAACTGCCATGAAGACACTTCACTGCTCCTGAGGCTGGTTGGGGATAAGACAAAAATCAAACAACCAATCAGTCAACGTGGCAGTGAACAAGCAAGAAAACCTTTTGCATGAAGAAAAGAAACAACTGATAACTTCTTTAATATGCAAAAACATATCATCTATCTATGTGAAATTTTGCATGGTTCTCAACTTTTCTTAGGGTCGCGTAGAAAAAGTTCAATGACAAATGTGTAAAGGGGACAGATATCCCATATAATGATCATGAAACTCAATAGGCTCTTTCTGGTTTAATTTCTGCTTTGAGTAGCACCAAGTTCAGTGCAGATGAATTACACTAAGAAGTGTTGCACACATTGTGGGAACTATTTGATAAACTCTGATAAAGGGACTGTTTTTTTAATTACTACGAGCTCCATTCTTCTGTGATCAGTTTACATCATTTTGTGCACTGTAGCATGCTTACGTCATTAACCATCTCGCTGCACTGACGAGCCAGGTGTGTGGGTAGCTGGTACTGCAATCAATTAACTGTATGTTATGAGATCACCCGGAATGTAACCGGACAGCTAATGCTAGCTTGTATGATCTGAGGCATTGGCATACCTGCCTTTAGCAATTAAAAGGATGGTCGGTCTCATGGTATGGTTAAACTGGATAAAACAAGACGAACAAAGAGATGCCCAGCCATTTCCTTTCCCACCTCCGGCGAAGCAACACCAGTAGGGACGATACAACTTAGAATTATTTGTTATTATATTACATTTCTTACAGCATGTCCCAGCAGTACATGACAATAATTATAAATTATATAATTAATTAAATTGATGCAACTTGGACCAGGATACCCTCATAACATGGATAGATTGATTAACCAATGAAAAAAAAAAGAAAAAAAGAATTCATTTGAGTTCAAGAACAGAAAAATATTTTATGACTTTTGGAAATTAAATTTAAGACTTTGTAATACCTTCTGATGCCTTTTATTATTAATTTTTAAGAAAATTGAATACAATAATTTGTAAGGCTTTTCAAAACCTGTATGTACCCTGAATTTTAAGGAAAAAAATCCTGTAATTAATATCTAAAAGAATTGTCCCAGATGACGATATATGCAGTGTATCTCTGTAATATAACCATTCATTACTTAAGCATTGGTCAGTAGCAACTGAGGTGGAGAAAATATCGGTATGTGCTGATGTCTAAATTTAATGTTGCTCCTAAATTATTAAGTAATGAGCACCACAACTCCTAGTGGGAACCCATTCCAGTGTGCTGGCATTTAAATTAGTATCCAGTGGAAGGGGTAGCGTCAAAGTGGAGCTGTTTTGGCAGGAGGGGTAGGTCAGAATTTGGACAACAATATTTTAAAATATCTCCGCCGCTCTCCTCTCAACTCGACCTGCTTTCTCTGGATGAGCAACCTCACTCACTAGCCCTTGAACTCCACTAGTAGATCACACTGAGACACACGCTCAAGATGTCTGAAAAAACAATATTCTACAGTGCTACAAAACATGCGACATCGTCCTCAGGTTAACGTTACGAATTGCGCAAGTAATGGTGGCTAACAGTAAAATTACGACATAAACAACTTAATATTGTCCTCTGCTGCCACAAACTCTGTTTTAATAGTTCAGTTTCGTTTATTTATCATTGATCAACAGCACATGAATTCATGAGTCGCTCTCCCTCTCAGAAACGTGCAGAGGCCTGACTAGCATTACTACCTTTAGCAGGCTAGCAGCTGCATGCTCACGCCTCTGGGATTAGAAGGGTAAACATATGTCCACAGGGTTGACAAAAACCGGGCAAGTATTGCTATTCTAAACCTTAACGCATACCGATGAGGACGACCGCTCGCATTACGTTAATAAGACAGATTACCGGTGCGTGGTGGTGTCTTGCCGGCTAGCTAACGTAAAGCACCGTGGCCCTATTTTCGCGAGCGTGGGATCATTGTGTGTCTGTCCCCGCGCCTAAACCCCAGCGGCCTGCTAACAGGCCAAGGATGCTAACGTTAGCCAGCGCTACCTAACCAATGGCTGCAAGGGCCGCAAGAGCGGCACGGCAGCCATCTGCCAAACCAACAAACATCGAAATATCAAAGTATACAGCCGAGACGGTTCAGCAAACCTTTTTCAGCGTTACAAATCTTACCAGCTTATTGGGGGTGGCTGATGTTTCTGCTTTCTTCCCCTATTTTTTAGCTCTTTCCTAGCAACGTTCACTTCCCTCCAAGTCGACCTCACGTAGCGGAGAAACAGAGGAAGGAGCTACGTGATGCATCCCACCACGCCCACTCGCGTCCGGTCACGCCTCTGCAGAGGAGCCGGCGAGGTCACCATTCACCCAATTGTGAGTTCATTAGGAAGACTTAGCTGAATAATACAACAGTCCTGCATTACATCCTCCTTCATGAAGGTTATAATGTTCAGAATTTGCTGGACCTGTTTTAAAGACGCGTTAGGTCAACTGTACGATGATTTGCGAGGATGTTGTTTGTGGTGCTGTTGAACTGTAGCTACAACTGTATATACCATATATATATATATATATATATATATATATATATATTCCCTTCCTTTGTTCCTCGTCGGATAGTCTGCTCATGTTCCTGTTTTTCCAACCTAGTGTTTCCCCTGTGTTACTTTCAGTGATTTTGTTACCTTGTTGCATGTACCTGCTTGTTTGCCTACCTGCTCCTCAACCCATCTGCCTGTTTGTTCATCTGCCTGCCTGTGAGTCTGTATTTGGGTCCTCCCTGCCTGTGCTGATACCAGCAATAGGTGGCATATACATAGAACTAGACAAAAATGTTGTAAATATAAGGACATGATGTAGTGCAATGCATGTGTAATAACTTAGTGCAAGCAAATTAGATTTAGTTTTAGTATTGTCCCCCTCAGAAATGTCCCTGTGGCAATTTCAGAGAAATACAACAAAGTACACAATATAACCCGATACAGCTAACCACAAGTCATTATATCACATTGATTTGTTTAACACTGGTATACTAGAAGATATGAAAGCGCGCCAGGCATGTGTAGGCAAAAAAAGGATGGTTGGCAACAACTCACATTCACAAAAACTGAAGATGTGATACATCACTAAGAATTCCTTGTCCTTTTATTACCACTCCACGGTGTCATACTACATTGTTGAGCCTAAAATTACATAGACTGAATGGTGCAGCAGTATATATACAGAGCAATAAACAGCTTTCCTTAAACCACTACCATCTCTTTGTTGTCAGGCAATCCAGTAATCCACAACACAACTGCATTACATGCATAATATATTTCACCTCTTGTATGTTGCATGTTTTGTAGTGCACTGGAGTAAACCTGTATTAATTAGCAGTGGTGGCACAGGTGAGAGGTCACAAGAGTGTCTGCAGATCAGGAAAAATCATTCTAACAACAGTCACCATAATAATTTGACACCCATTTACACAATATACTATGACATACTATTATATTATAATATCTGTGCCCAGTACAGGGCTGTCCCATCTGTCACAGTGTCTTCAGTTTTTGTCCAGTACGTGATATTCCCTGAGTGGTTGGTCCCTCATCAGCTGCGCCACTGTCAGAAACACACCAAGCTAGAGGGTAAGAGAAAAGACACGAGACGAGGATTCTGGTCAAATGAAACAATAATTAACTTCTGAAACTTAACAGACACATTTTCATTGGAATAATTAAACACCACGATACTGAAGCAGTACAGTTCTTCAAAAATTCTTACCCAATACTGATTTTTAATGAAAAGCACTGTGACTACCAGCAGTCCATGAAGGGATTTCATGTCTGCAGTGTTTGAATCTCATTTGAATAGAGTCAAAATGTTTACCCAGCAAAGTATTACCCAATTATATATAAATATATATATATATAAAGTGGCCTAAAATTAATGGCATAATGGTCTGTAAGATGTTTAGAATGTGTATGTTTTGTTGGATAAAACTTGGTACAAATTTTTCATATACTGTAACTCTATATATTGTGGTATCGTTTTTCTAAAAAGTGCCCTGGACTTACTTTCAGATCTTCTCTGTTTTTCACATCTTGCTTACAGCTGTAATAGTAATTGTTTTTATTTCATGTACTCTATGTTTAATGTGAAAGAAGTCACTTGAAGCGAACATTATATAGGGAATTATTGCCTGACTCTACAGTTTGTCTTAGCTCTATGGCTTTTTTTTTTAGCATCTTTCATCTCATTGTTTTGGTTTTATGGCCCATCCTTTTACTGTTTTGGTTCATTCGCACTGCTCGCATTAGCCTTGTTTCAAGCAGCAAGGAGCTGTTTCCAGTGAAAGAACTCAGAAGGAGTACACTGCATGAGGAGAAATTAATGGTAAAATAATTTATTAGCTGATCAACTGAAGATTATTTGGCAACAATTATGATAATTGTTTTAATTGTCCAAAAAAATGGTTCAAGCTTCTCAAATATGAATATTTACTGTTTTTCTTATTCCCCTGTGAGGTTTTGGGCTGTTTGTTGGACAAAACAAGCCATTTTGATATGTGGTTAACGGCTATAAAAAATTGTGATTGGCATTTTCATTGTTTTCTGACATTTTATTGACCAAAGGATTACTTGAGAAATTATTAATCATCAGATTCATCAATAAGGAAAATAATCATTAGACACAGTTAGTGACTAGGTGAGGAATACAGTGGAGAATTTAGTAGCTCAGGAGCCAAATATTTCCCTCAAGAGTTGGTGGAGACCCAAAGAGAGCTAAAAGGAGGATGAATATTGGACTTGAGTCACTGGGTGGTCAGAACCATGACAAATTAATGCTAATGTAGCTCTGTATCTGCCGGATGTGTAAATAGGCCACTGTTTTCTAATATGTTCCACAACAAATTTAAAAGATGATAATGTGTACACAGCTTGGTCAAAATAAAATAAAAAATAAATAAACTATTGCAGCAGTAACTACTGATCTAATGATAGCAAAAGTTCCTCAGTATCTGTATTTCATTTTTCAGTTAGTGTGCATATCAAGTGTATACAGAATAAATATGAAGTGTTTCGCACCTCCACCAGAAAAACCACTGGGGAGCTCCAGATGATAAAACTCAGCACAAACTGTAAAGCCATCTCCAGCTTCACCTGGCAGCCCTGAAGAGATTGAGAAACAGAGGGGCCCAATCAGACATTCACGCTGAAACGTTTTTGTTGTTTACGAGTCGTGATTTTATCTTGACGTCTACCTGTGTGTAAAGCTGCCATGGCTGGTCCAAAGTGCCTTTGCAGGAGGTGAAAGTAGAGTTGCAGCAGCTGTGAGGAACATAGCGTCCTCCAGTTTGGTTAAACCAGGAGGTTTGAAGCCAGTCCCTGTAGTTATGGACACCACAACACTGCAACTAACAGGGATCAACACACAAAATGCCAGTCACTATTAATCAATATAAAAACCCTGGAAATCTTAAAAATAGATCTTCAGGAAACATGAGAGTTATTGTGGGCAGGATTTTGGTTTTGTTTTTTCTCCTGTAGACAAAGCATCTGTGATGGCACCATGAAGTCATGCATGGATGATCTGAGGCCTGAGGTTTGGGTTTTGTGGAGATGAGATGGAGCGAGTGAGGGCCAACTATAAATCAAGACAAATACCTCCCAAACACACTACTCTTCACTGTAAGCCTAAATAACTTCTTGGTCATGGATTGATTATGAGACAACAGGCCCCCAGGCAAAGACAAGGAAAGGGCCCCACCCCTCCCATACAGAAGCATGATTCCCCAGACTGAAAGAGAGGTTGTTTGTGGTGGTTTTGAGTCTCTTTCTGATGGCTTTACATCTCTTTATATAGTTTTTGTCTCTTTGTAATAATTTTGAGTCTCTTTGTGGTCGTTTCTTTCAGTGATATTTTTCCAGGTAAAGCCCAGCGACCCCCTGACCCCTCAGCCCTTCGGCCTGTGGCTTTTTCAGAAACTGATCCGTGCTCTTGAACTTCTCCTCCACTACATGTCAGAGACAAATACTGTAGTTTGTTCTCAACTACATATGACACTACTACTGATTTACAGATTAAATGACCTAACAGGATATAAAGTTAGCAAAAGTAGCTTCACCATAAAAAAAGCTGCTTTTAAGGCATCAGAGTTGACAAATCCGATAACATAATGTAGAATATTGTCGAGATGACAGTTCGACCACAGTCTATTATAAAGGCTCGGGATCTATTATAAAGGCTCAGGATCTACACTTATATGTACAAATATGAGTACATAACGTTATATGACCTATAAAACGCCAGTGTGTCGACTGCATTGTCGCTTACGGCCATACCACCCTGAACACGCCCGATCTCGTCCGATCTCGGAAGCTAAGCAGGGTCGGGCCTGGTCAGTACTTGGATGGGAGACCGCCTGGGAATACCAGGTGCTGTAAGCTTTTTTTCCCCCCCCACTTCTCCCGTTACAACCGACAGGGGGCGCTGTTGCTGCTGCCGCCCTGCCCCCTCCGTCAGAGGAGACAGAGATCTGAAAAACAGCAGCCAGACGGAATAGCTTTGGTAATATACAGTCAGTGTCGTCTTTTCAGCACATTTCCCGCATGCTAAGGAATTGTTACTTCAACTTAAAACAAGTCAAATTTGCTTCTCAGAAGGCTCAAGAAACATCACATAACGACAATGAAATGTGGTGCCTTTCCAGTTTTGTGAAAATAATGAGGCCCAAGGGTTTGTGTGTTTACTTTACCCTCACTTTTTTTGGACAAAGATTTAGAAAGGCATCAGTATTTGAAGTGATTTCATCATTTTTGCGGACAGACTCCTGGAAGCCTTGTCTCCTCTGAAGCAGCAGCAGCAGCAGCGCCCCCTGCTGGTTTTGTAAAGAGAAGCGCAAAAGCTTACAGCACCTGGTATTCCCAGGCGGTCTCCCATCCAAGTACTGACCAGGCCCGACCCTGCTTAGCTTCCGAGATCAGACGAGATCGGGCGTGTTCAGGGTGGTATGGCCGTAAGCGACGGCTAGTATGACAAGCATCCTATTTATACGTGGCGATCACGGCCAGCATCATCATCTATGTCCGTAGAAACATGAGCGTATTTATTTATTTATTTATTTTCCCAAGTTTTGGTGCAAGAAGCTCTGAATACAGTGATACAATTAATGCACATCAGCATTAATAAATAATGACTATTATAAAGACATAGGGTCTTTGTGGACATATGTTTACCCTTAAGATAAAGACTCTCTATTACATTACTGGAATGTAAGTAAGTAAATTTACTCAAGCACTATACTTAAGTACTAACTGAGGTGCTTGTATGTCACGCGAGTATTTCAATTTTCTGCTACTTTAACGGAAAAATACATTTCCAAATGGCGACCAAGAGAAACTGGGGGGTTTCCTCTTTTAAATGAGCATCTCGTGGCCATTACAGGAAGTGCAACCCACGGGGCTTCCACCCTCAGCTATAGTTGTCGCTTCTTGTTTTCATGCCCCTGCTACTTTATGTCTTTCATGTGCTGTTGCTTCGGGTGATGATAATGTGTTGTGGACTTTTTGAAATGCCGTGCACACATCTTGCACGAATGCGCTTGGGGTACGTGGGTGCCTACATAACTCGGTTCAATTGAGGAATGGCTGAACACACACCTGCTTTTGTGTAGTATCCACAGCTTGAGAGCTTGAGTCCTGGCTGCTGCCTGTGTAATTCTGAAACACTCCACTGAGGGAAGCTATCTCTGAATACAGCTAAACAAAAGGGCAAAAGACAAAAAGGAACATGAACATGAATTTTCTGTACTAGAATAACCTGCTAACTAGCAATCTAATAACTCCAGTCCAGTGCACATGAATTGTGGTGTAACTGTTATACCTTTGTAGAGTGGAAATAAGCCAGCGCTGAGGCCATACTTTCCAGACAAAAGACCACAACTAGTAGATAAACAAACTGGAGAAGGACACACTTTTATTATGTACAGTCCAAACACTGTTAGACACACAGATACCTGCATTCGTACACACACACACACACACACACACACACACACACACACACACACACACACACACACACACGACTTTACCAGTCCCTGCAGAAAGGTGGAATCCCTGATGCTCAGCCACGAGCCCAGGCACCCGCTGGCCAATAGGAGAGCAGCGCTGGCCAGGGCGAGGATAGCAGGCATGGTGATGTAGATGTGAGAAAAAAAACAGCTGCTCTGCCTGTACTCCATCAGTAGATAGACTCCACTCAAGCCCACCACCAACCCCACCACCTGGTAAAGTTAAAAAAAAAAAAAGACTGATGTATTTTTTTCTCGATATAACTCCACAGACAGTGTGCACTGTATCTGTAGCCACTGAGACCAAGAATCTACTTGGCTTTGAAATATCAACACCTGCGAGCTCTCAAGGACTACCCATTATTCTGAGCTAAGCTTCGCGTGTTATCTGTTTTTCTCATCGAACACTTGGCGAGAAAGCAAGCTGACTTCCCAAAGTTTTGAAGTATTCCTTTAAAATACACTCCAGTTATCCGGGGAAGTTTCACTGAGAACGAGCTGCCAGTTACAACCCAGAGTCTGATCTGCTGGCCGCTAAGCAGTTGTAGCTGGGGGTTGAGGGGCCTTGCTCAGGGACACCTGAGAGGTGGTGATTAGGGAGGAGCAACAGCTGCCCTTTCACTTTCCTGGGAATTGAACCAGCAAACTTCTGATTACAAACCAATTTTCTGTAGGCCACTCCCACATCTGTTCTGGACATATTAGAGTGTTTGTTCTATGTTGGCGCACAGTCGATTCATTTACCTCGCAACTTAAATTTCTCCTGAAAATAATGCCATCAGACTAATCCAACTTGTAGAGTGATTGTTCACGAGTCAAAATAGAAGCTTGTGCTTTAAGGGCAACATTTAAGGTCTCTTGGAACAGATCATGGTTGTGCACGTCATGGGAAAATCAACCAATTAAAAGGTAGACTCCCATCAGAGTGAGGGACATTGTAAGCTTAAGAATTTGTCCAGAATATTATGAAAAAAAAAATGGTAATGATTTAAAACTGAGGGTCCAACATTAATTCTCCAAACAGCCAGGAGAAAGTTGATCCCTTCTACATCCCACAAGCTGTGTGTGTGTGTGTGTGTGTGTGTGTGTGTGTGTGCCCTGTTATTTTTTTACAGTGACTGCCAAAAATGAGAGAATCAAAAAATTAGGTCTGTGCGTCCTGCAGTGTTCGTACTGAACGTCCTCAAAAAAAGGAAAAAAAAAAAAGGCGCACACTCGCAGTTTTGTGTCATATGACCTGTGAGACTCAAGCACGAATATTATAAAAAATTAATTCACACACAACGATTAAATGTGATTTCTTCTATATGTAGCTCTGTTTTTACATTATTTTCAGTTATGTATATGTATAATATAAAGAATTGGCATAAATTGTAACCTAATGTATAATTAATAAAAAGATTATTATTGGCATTTTTTTTTTTGTGGCAGAGTAAAAGAAGAATACGCGATGCTGGAAATACAACAACGACACTAACTGAGTGTCACCTACCCACAGAAGTTGACACACCAACTGAAGTGCTGTTCTGAAAGCTTCTCTTCTCTGATCACTCATCGTCGGACCTCGAGACCAGTGAGGGAACGAGCGCGGAAGAATCGACGCAACCTGGAGATGCGTCGACGTGAAGGGGGCACAGTCACGGCCCAACTGAACCAAACCATTATGTAAAGAAAACACAATCTATTTGATGGACAGAGAGAAAGAGAGAGCTGGAGGCACGTGAACATTTCTTGTTTGTTCTTTCTCTCTCTCTCTCTTTTTTTTTTTTTTGTGCAATTTTCCTTCCGCAATGGCCAACGAGCAGCTTCGCCGAAAACGAGGAAATATCTCTGCGGCTCGAGGAGACGGTGCGACACAGCAGCCTCGGCCTTGAGGAGCACGCTCTCTCCGGGTGTAAGAGTTGGATTCAGCGCTGCGAGCCTCACGGTCATGGGACTCGGAGGAGGAAGAATGGACCCCGCACAATCATAATAATTACGATAATAATCTTTATTTATGGAGCCCTTTTTTTTTCGAAACGCGTGGGACAAAGTGTTTCACACAGAGCAGCAAATTAAAACAAGCAGGTCACAGGGACGGTTAAAGGAGGAAAGGATGCAGTGTCACCAGCTAACCGGTTAATCGATAAAAAAGTTATAAAAAAAAAAATTAATAAAATCAATAAAATCAAACAAAAAAGACCTCGCATCCTGTGCATGATTATTCAACACAGGGGGTTAACACTCACCTGCGCCTACTGGATGTGCTTGTGCATGTTGGTAGTGATACCGTCGATGTTTTTGCGAATCCGACATCTGGTCAATACTGCCCTCTTGCCAAATTAAGCAAAAATGACCGCAAAAAGAGAACTGAAGATCTTGATCCAGGTCTGGAGCAAGGCAGCAGGTGCATGATCAGTGGTGGAGGAAGTAGTCAGTTCCATTACTTGAGTAAAAGCAGTACCACTCTATATATATATATATATATATATAAAACAGATACTCCGTTGCAAGTAAAAGTACTGCATTCAAATCCTAACCAAAGTAAAACAGCAGGGATTGTCAGTAAAATGTACTTAAAGTTTGTAAAGTAAAAGTACTCATGAGGTACCAGAATGACCCCTGTCTGTATTATATGATTATATATTATGTTAATTGTCCATTAGTGCTGATGGATTACTGGATAAGCAGCACTTTAATGTTGTACTTTGATCTAAAACAATACATCATATCTTATAAACTGATGTGTTGTATGTAAAATCTTCATTGATAAAGTAACACATAAATACAGCTGACAAACAGATATAGTACAGTAAAAAGTAGAATAGCTGTCAATTAAATGTAATGGATTAGAAACAAAAAGTGGCAGAAAATGCTCAATTGTAAATTGTTAATATTTTTTAGTTTGTGCTTGGTGAGGTTACTGTCAGCTCTGTGTTCGGTGGTCTGTGTCAGAGCTTCTTCCTGCTGTAACAGCTCAGTGTCTCTGCAGTCTGACTGAGGGAGGTTATTGTACGACTACAAATCACCGTGTCAACACTCTACCACTGTGGTAACTCTGACAGTAGTAAACTGCTACGTCTTCAGTCTGAACTCCACTGATGGTCAAAGAGAAGTCAGAGCTGCTTCCACTGCCAGTAAACCGAGCTGGTGTTCCTGATTCACGTGTGCTCACATATTTTATTAGGAGCTTTGGAGGTTGTCCTGATTTCTGTTGGTACCAGAACATGTATTCACCAGCACTATCTCTGTAAACAGCTTGGCTGGTTTTACAGGTGAGAGTGACAGAGGATCCTGGAGTAGTTGTCACTACTGGAGGCTGAGTCACCGTCACCTGACCACTGCATCCTGCAGACGGAAAGAAATCATTCATTTATCAGCAGAAAGAAATGAGAGAAGAAGCAGCACATCATGTTTGAAATGTTGCCGAGTGAATGAACATGTAAAACAGCAGCAGGCCAGCGTCCAGGTGAGGATGGTGATGAGAGTCATGGTGGTTGTGGTCTCTGCTGGGTTGACTGACTGATCTGAGTCCCGCAGTGTTGAACTCACAGGACTATAAACCTTCTCAGTTCACTGGAGGATCAGCTGATGATGCAAAGCCTCCTCTCTATGGAAATGATTTCTCTGCTCTCAATAGACTGAAGGCAACGTGGGACACAACATCAGGAGAAATACTGTCTGGATTTACACTAAATATGATCTGAGTGGAACAGAAGAAAATATTTACATTAAAAATGCAGTTGAGGGTTTAAGGATAAGTTTGTGTCCACTGTGGTTGGTACGATGTTTATCTGCCATTAATTTACTTACAATGTTTACTGGGACAAAACAATCATTTTAGATTCTGCTTGAAGTCTGTAAATCTTTTTTTTTTTAATGCATCGTTTTCCTTTAACCATTTATCAACTGATATAAAATAGCGAAAAATCTGACTTCAATACAAGGAGACTGTTACGGCTTCTATATCTGGTGTAGGAAAGTAAAGCAAAAGTAAAGAAATAAACTTAGTTTATACATTAATTTCCATCCATATCCTTAAAAACACTTTGTAGATAAAAATAAGTATACTTTTTGTGTGTTAGCAGAATAAGGAGAGATTGTTTTCATTAGATAGATGCTTGTTCACAGTGCAGGAGGTTTTTGTACGGCCACTTAATGAGTTTGTATCACTGTGGTACACTTTCGGTGGAGGAACCAAACTCCTCATTGACTGTAAGTACAAGAGATTTCAAATTTTCAATATACCATTTATAACTTTTATCAAATATTAAATGAGGCTTTGATTGTATTCATTTTTTTTTACTGTTTTTGATTGTTTTTGCTGTTAATCATGCAAAACTGATTTCACAATCTGAGAAGAAACTTTGCAGAAATTATTATTCATTCAGTATTGTTGATAATAAAACCCAAAATTACTCATTTATTTTCTAATTTTCAGTCTGTATGGTAGCTTTGAATTATTGTGTCCTTAAAAATGTTTGATGGTAAAATTATGTCAAGATCATTTTTGAGTCTTCAAAAAATTTTCATTTATTCATTTTGAAAAAAACAAAACAATAGTGAATAAAAATGTGATGTGGATTCCGGTTAAACACAAACATGATTTCATCAGTAAATGCAGCTCAGCTTCTTGTTCACGGTTCGTTCATTTTACATGAAGTGAACAGGATGTGAAAGAGACAGATGGCAAAGTTTGAACTGTTCAGCTCTCTTAGTTTTAAGAGAAGAAAATCATCACAGGGACGAGTTATTCACTGTCACTCACTTTGAAACAGATATGAAGATGTCATCGATAATTATTATCAATGAACCTTTTTAGTTGCATTTCCATTGAACCATGTGGCTGATGGTCTGATGCTGAGTGGTTTATGAGCGCAACAGTAGAACAAGTTCTTCTGTTTTATTTGATAAAATACAAGAAATGACCAGTATGTCATGTTTCTTTACTACCAAGCCTTCATTGTCATTCTTTTGTCCCCCCCCCTCCAGTGGGTGTGGTGCGGCCCACCCTGACCGTCCTCCCCCCCCCCAGAGAGCAGCTGCAGCAGGGCAGTGCCACACTGGTGTGTATGGCCAGCGGGGGCTTCCCCTCGGCCTGGAGGCTGGGCTGGAAGGTGGGGGGCAGCAGCAGCTCCTCGGGGGTCTCAAACAGCCCCGAGGACCTGGGGAATGACGGCCGCTACAGCTGGACCAGCACCCTGAGCCTCACTGCAGACCAGTGGAGGAGGGCGGGCTCAGTGAGCTGTGAGGCCAGTCTGAATGGACAGAGCCCTGTCATTCAAACCCTGGACCCTGACCGCTGCTAAGAGTAGAGCTTCAGACACACTTCCTGTCTGGAAGTGATGCTGCTTCTTTGATAGAGATCTCGATGACGCTGCAGATCTCCTCTCTTCAGATATTTCTGCAAACTCATGACTCTGTTTTAATGTGCATGCAGCTTTCAGTAACTAATCTTACTCATGACCTGCTTCATAGTGATTATTTTAGTGTCGTTCAAAATTTTTAACTATAAAATAAAATTACAGCTGATAATAAGTCTCTGTCTTTGTGTTTATTTTGCAATATATCATCTTTCAAGTTTCTCCTCACTGTAAAAGAATACAGTATTGAGTATAAACATACAGAACCCTTCACTTTTTCACATTTTGTAATCTTGCAGCCCTATGTTATATTAGTTAAAATGAGTTTTCCCCCTCTTGAATCTACGCTCAATATCACATAATGCCAAATTCTATCACGGCATTTCTCTCCTCACTATCATTGTCAATGGATGAGCGAAATGTAATGTATATTTGTTTTTAAATTTCTGTTGACAGACCTACTACAATCTGCAGAAAAGGAGCATTATGGATGTTGGATCTCAAACCAATGTTGGTTTACTTTTTGAAAATTTCCATAGCCTTCCCCAGAGCTGTGCCTTGACACGGTCCTGTCTCTGCGCTCTGCAGGCCGTTCCGTCAACCTCATGGCTTCGTTTTTGCTCTGACATGCATTGTCAGCTGTGAGAGCTTATATAGACAGGTGTGTGCCTTTCCAAAACATGTCCAATCAGTTGAATTTACCACAGGTGGATGTCAATCAAGGAGCAGAAACATCTCCGAGATGATAAAGAGAAATGGGAGGCACCAGAGCTAAATTTCAAGTGTCATGGGAAAGGATCTGAATACTTTTTCCTTTTTCATAAATTTGCAAAAATGTATAAAATTCTACTTTCACTTTGTCATTTTGGGGTATTGAATGTGGATTGATGAGGGGAAAAATTAATTTAAAGAATTTTAGCGTAAGGCTGCAACATTACAAAATGTAGAAAAGTGATGGGTTGGGAATATTTTCTGAATGCACCGTACACACATACAGAATATTTTTCTTTTGTAACCTGTTGTATATTTAAAAACATGTAACTATTCATGCTGCTAAATATAAAACTGTGTCGAAATACTGTTGTATATCTGTTTCTATCAGTGAATATATTCTAACAACAGATTCAATTAGGTACATTTAAGTCAAAGCTGCATGTTAGAAACTGTGAGGTTGTTTCAGTTTTATTTATATCTGTTGTGGTTCTGCTTGATGACCCTTGTGTTGTGTTCACTGGACCAGTTTTCCTCCTCACAGTATCTTCACCAACCCTCTGCACCTGCAGCAGGCGGTTTTCACTTCAGTCAGACTGAAGGAGGTTTTTGTACGGCTCTAAATCACTGTGTGAGCAGTCCACCACCATGGTCACCAAGACAGTAGTAATCTCCAGCATCTTCAGCCTGAACACCACTGATGGTTAAAGTGTAGCTAGAACCAGATCTACTGCCACTGAATCGAGACGGAGTTCCTGAAGGTCGAGTTGATGCAGTGTATATAAGAAGTTTTGGAGCCTGTCCAGGTTTCTGAAGGTACCAACTGAGATCATCATCAATATCTGAACTCCCTGTGGCGCTGATGGTCACAGACCCACCAAGACTAACAGACTTGGATTTGTCAGTCTGAGTCAGAAAATTGTTGGCAGAAGATTCTGAAATGAGAAATGAAATTTAGTCTGTGAGAAGAAATGTTTTTGAAAAAAAAAAAAACAGTGAGAAAAACTTTGGAGAAGCAGCCAAAATAAAAAAGGGAATAGCACAGATTAGATTTGCACCAAAATCTCTCACCCTGACTCAGAAAACCCAACACCACAATCAGAGTTAATGGAGACATCATCCTGATGCAGTTTTCAGTGTGAGCGCATGAAAACAGTTCAGACTCTCTGTGACAGAAGAACTTAAACCCTGAGGAGCAGTGATGCATAAAAGTCATGCAAAATACATTAAAGAAGGCAAACACACACCTGTTCATGTGAAACAGAAAACGCAGAGTTCATCTCCTTCTGAATCATTTGACCATTTAAAGTCTTTCTAGAAAACTTTAACTTAATGCTATTCTCTGCAAAATGTTCTCCTTTTACATCTTTCTTGTTCCACATGGCTAAGTCTCATTAACAGGTGTATATTTCCCCTGCTGGTACTACATTTGATTCCTTTTGGGGTTTTTTTTTAATTCAAAAATGTTTCATAATTTGTCATCCTGATAAACTGGATCCAGGTGGTACATTTATTAGGATAATTGAAAACTGACATGAGGACATAAGAGAGGCAGTGATGCAAACCCGTTTTTCCTCGGTGTGATATGTTGTTGCTCTGGCAAAAGCTCATGATAGCATAAATGTACAATTGTCTACATGCATATACAGTACTTCAGTATAGTGTAAATTATGTTTTGTTGAAGAGAAAGGCTGTAAAAGTATTTTGCATTCGTTTCTTATCTGAACCAGCCTTATTCTTTTTCTAAATGAGGAAGACTGTGAGCATAATTGACCATCTGGAGCTGTAAAAGGGAACAAAACCTGACTGTCGGGCACATGAAAATCTGAGTTTCACTTCCCCTTTGACTGGAGATGAACATGCAAGTTTCTGTAAGTTGTGGGTTGTGCTTTGGGTGCAACATCGGCGCATGTCAGAGTCACCGCTGGATTGGCTTTCAACCCTGCAAAAAAATAAAACCTTGCCATTGTGCTGTATGCAATACTGTATCTTATATGAAGGACAGTTCCAACACAAAACTCTGCATCAGTTGTCATAGCAAGACTGGTTAGCGCATTCGTTACACAGACAAATGAATCAAATCACTGTCTCAACCTGAATGTGAATGGACAGAATCAGCAGGGAAACCAGTCACATCTTTATTATGGATGTACTGTATGTCTGTATAAGAAAAAAAAATACAATTATTTAATTCCTAGCAGAAGAATTGATGCCTTAGAAGCAGCTGATCTGCAATTGAGCAGAACAGATGTTCGAATTATGTCGCCGGAGGGTGAAGACACTTGCGCGTGTGAGAACTGCCTGCGTTTCTGCAAAATAAAGACCAATACTCCCCTCTTGTGCCAAAACAGGAGAATGTAAATTACTTTGAATCATGCACTTCATGGATGGATTGAGGCGCCTGGACACAGACATTAGGAAAGCCCCCCCGGTCCTTCTTATATAGGAGTAATGTCCCCAGACTGTGTGGTTGATTTGTGTCTCTTTGAAGTTGTTTTGTATCTGTGTAATTTTGTGCCTCTTTGTCATCAATTCTGCATCCTTTTGGTGGACAGTTTGCCTTTCTCTGTAGTTGTTTGATTGATTTTCCAACAAGAAATGATAGCAATCACTTCAAACAGAGGCTCTGGCCAAGGGTGCCCCTGACCACCTGGGGGCCCTGTGTCCAGCAGGCCCAGTAATCCAAACACAAGTCTATTTTGGTCCACCTTTATTAATAATTTACATACTGTATGGATTTGATCCAATGCCAGAAGTCGGTGGTTTCATGATGAACAATAACGCATTCCTTTTAAACTCTTCAATCATTCAGATTACATGTAGAGGTGGAATGCGCTCTGGTCACATGCCACATAATGGTGTAGTCCGGCCTTTTAACAGTAGTAGCAAGTACTCAGTGTTTGTGTCAAGCTGTTGAGTACCATATGGGTCACTGCATCATGCATCTGTCAAAGGTACATTAATTAAACATTTTTTCCTGTGATTGTCTAAACTTGCTGTAAAATGAGGTATAAACCGAACTCATCTGGTACTCTAAGCAATACTGATTGACACAGGTCTGGTTTGGGTTTCTCAGGCTTATCAATACATTTTATGGTTTGGAGTTAAAAATTGCACAGTTCAGGGAACTAAGGATGAGTTGGTAAACAAAAAACCTGCAGGAAAAAAAACAAAACAAAAACAAAATTGTCTTCTGTTTTGTTAGTTACAAATATAAAACAATGATATACATACTTTTTAAAAGCCGTTAAAAAATACAGGACATTACCAATATATAATATACAAAAAAATGCAAAGTCTTCCTCCAGTTCAACAGACAATTTCATACAGTATTTGTGTTGTACTCACACCAACACACTGACAGTAAAACATCAATTCCAAAAGGCAGAGATAAAGACAAACAGAACATCTACACAAAACATTATATTGAGGGAAATGTGTCAGGTACAGTACACCTGAGCATTCAAGGCATTTTTTTATGCAGTAAACATTAGAGTGTTCAGATGGGTTTGCATAGTTTATAGAAGAGACTGCAGAGAGAGTCTGACAGCAGAGGTGCATGAAGTCTGAGTCAAGTTAATGATAGTGTGTATTTTGGTGTCTGGTGACACCCTCAACTGCCACCAGAACGATGAAACTCTGAACACACAAAATCTGGACATTTTATTATCAACCATTAGAAAATAATAGAGAGTTTCATGTACAAAAACAGACTGAAAAAAACTTGAATCCCACCCCTTTACTGGAATGGTTTAATTTTCAGTGAGATACGGGGTCAGACAAGGACACTGGTACTGCTTTTCCACTGCACAAAGACTGCACTGTCCCACGCTGGGCCATAGTACAGCACGGTTTTAGTACACTGTCGTTTTCCGGGCCACTTTCAAGACAAATGGATGCCGTCAGGACGCGCACCTGTAACCACGGTAACAGCAGCCATGGAAACCAGTTGCAAAGGTTCCGGTCTCTCCACACACCGAAATTCTAGAATCCTCGTGATGAACACGTTCGCTCATTTCATAAAAGTTTTTAATCTGGTATTTTAAAAAAAATTAAAAAGATTTATTCAAAGATGTACTTATTCACAAACAATCCCAAGTAGAGTTAATTGGTCGATTAAACGATTAGTCGATCGACAGGAAGTTATCTAGCAAATATTTTGACAATCGATCAATTGAAACTGTAATTCTTATCTCCGATGTTTGCTTTTTTTTTTTGAAAAGCTTGTATAGTTTTACCTCTCTGGGCCTCAAAAACGTATTCAAATGAGATAACATGAAGTGAAGATTAGAGGTCAAAATTGGTAATTTATAGACTTCTGACTGCAATTAGACACTGCTTTTTTTTTTTAAGAGGTAACAAGTTCGGGAAACGCAATCTCATGTGATAATAAACTGAAAATGTTTTGATTCTGGACTGTTGGTCAGACGAAACAAGTAATTTGATGACATGGTCGTAAAATAAAATCAAATAAAATAGTAAAGTATAGAACAGTCATTTTATAGACCACTATTAATTGAGAAAAAAATTGTCACGTTTATCGATAATGAAAATAATTGTTAGTTGCAGTCCTAATTCTAAGGCTAAATGTAGCTTCTAACTGGTCGAGTTAGAGGAAACTCTAAAGGAAAGGAAAGGAAATGAAGGGCTGTGTCAGTCCAAACTTTAAGACCCCAACATCTTTGTTTAAGTCTAAGAGTAATTCACAGAGCAATTCAGTGCTCAAACCTAGTTCCTACGTCTGTGAGAAGGCAGAGGCAGTCCAGAGGACGCATGGGTCACGACCTGCTTAAAGTAATGCAGCAAAAAACACAATAATGAACTTATAAAAGCCTATATTGATGGCTGGCAAGTTAATAAAGATCCAGTCAGCTCAGCAACAAATCAAAACAAGTCAGATGCAGTGCTGAAGAACCGAACAGATCTTACTGTTCAACATTTAATGAAGAATACATTAAATAAGCATTAAGTAAATAAAGAGTATCTATCTCTCTGTCTATCTATATTTTCATTTGTTGTTCATTTGTTTCTAATGTTCCTGGATATTGACAGTATATTTCATTTAGCTGACACTGACCGGTCACCTGTCAACCAAACAATCTAAGGATTCAGTTCATTCATGAAACTTAAGCTCCAATGTCCCAATTTCAAACTACACACTGACGCTATACAGTGCATACTAAATATTATAGTACACTGTTTTTGCAGTTAGTACATGAGAAATCAACATACTTAACTGTTGTATAATAACAAGAAATTATTATGTCAATCAGATAGCATGCATGACATACCGCCTCCAATTAACCTTCACAAAGAGAAAGCAAAAAACGGAATAGTTATTTCCTGTTTTCTAAAGTTGTTTCTGGAGCTGTTTTCACCAATTCTTGATTTCTCATCACACTGAGAAATCAAGAATTGTTTTTTTTCAGTCAGCATACTGACTGTTTGAGCATAGTTTAGTTTATTTTGGCACTGCTTCAGTATGAACACACAACATATTCACAAGCTGCTTATAATTAGTATGTAGTATGGAATTGGGACAAAGCACTGATGTCATCCATAGCAACAGGTCCCCCCCCTGCCCCTTGCTCTTCCTCTAAGGAGTTCCTCATTTCCACAGTAAAGGCAGCTCTCCTAAGCTTTGTAAACGGGTCTTAAGAGGAAACTTGAGCTAGGAACTTTTAGCGCCTTTTAGGAGGACTCCCAGTGGTAAGATAAGATCCTTTGTGAATGTGGCCTTGGTGTGCAAAGAGTCTTGAACCTTTGCAACAATAGTCTCGCATTCCTGATATGTATAAAAAAACCAGTGTCAACATCAACAGCACACACGTGCTATGGCTGCACCAAAGAGAGAACACGCTACGGTTGTATGCAGCTTTGGAACAAGGCACAAAAGGTAAGATAAATATGGCTTCAGGACAGAAACACTGGCAAGAGAGGAGATGCAATTTATGAACCTTTGAAAAAACACAAACACTAGCAGGTCGCTGATGATCATCATACGTAGACCAGGAGAAGATGCTGGCTTGTTTGGATGTCATTGGCGTCAGGTCTTATAGTCTTTAGAGACTGGGATTTAGCGGTTGCTCCTCATGGCCTCCTTGGCTGCCAGGATGAGCGGGGTGAGGCTGGACAGAGGCTTGGCCAGCTTCAGGAATGGATGCTAAAGAGAGACAGACAAAGGAGTGCACACATGAAATATCACAAGTTGAAGAGTTAACTGAATTTTCAGGATCAACCTCTGGCAAATATGTGCACATTAGTTACCTATATAGAGTAAAAGAAAAATAACTTTATACCTCTAAACGTGTGTGATTTTACAAGCATAAATTCCAAACATCCTCTGGTTAGTTGTGAAGATAAATTTAATATCTTTGGTTTTTGGACTGTTGGTCGCACACAGCAAACAATTTGAAGGCGTATATCTGCGTTAGAATGAAATTGCAATGGCCTTTTTCCACCATTTTCTAACATTTTTTAGATGGTAGATGGTAAATAGATAAATTAAATTACTTAAAAAATAGACTGAAATCTCTTATTTGCTTTCTTGCCTAGGGTTAAATGAGTATAGCCCTATGTTTCTTATTCCAAATATTACTTGATTTAAATAAAAAGAAAACAGGGTCATAGGTAGGAGCAGAGGCATTCAGGCCCCATTTAAACCCGTATCTGGATAAAATCCAGGTGCACCTTAATAAGGCAAATATATGCCTCTCCTGAGGCGGTGTTGAGCGATCTGATGTACACCTGTCTATAATGCTTCTTGGCTGCATTTACCTTTTGCTTTTTCATTATCATATAGCTATCTGCTCGGCCCAAGACGCATGAGGTGATGAAATGTAAATTGGGTATTACAAGCAGACCTGAAAAGAGTACTCAATTAAATCGTCAATTAATCAATGGAAAGTTTACCTGCAACTATTTTAATAATTGTAACAATTTGAGTCACTCACAAATGTCAAGAATCTTTGGTGTCACCTTTTTAAATGCATGGATTTGCTGATATTCTTTGTCTAAGTAATAGTAATGGGCATTTTTCACTATTTTTCTGAAATTTCTCAAACAAAATGATTAAATGATTAATCGAGAAACAAACAGCGGATTGATCAATAATGAAAATGATCGTTAGTTGCATCCCTAATGTGCAGGAAGTTTCTGACAGAGATAAATGGATAGGTTGAGGCAGTATGAGCACATAGGCCTGTTCTACCTGTAGCAGTTCTCTGCCTGATCCTCGCTTCTCCACGTCCATCTCCAGACAGCGGGACAGGAAGGATCTGAAGACAGGAGACAGCTTCTCCGGACTCTGCAGCTCAGGAGTCCCATTGGTGGCAATTAAATACAATGCCTAAGACCAGCACAAGAGCATGGTAAGAAAAGCAGCATAATATAATCTTAAGGCCTTCCAACATTAATTCAGTTTCTTCACAGTGCTAGTCTTCGATTCAATTACCTGTTTAGCATTTCC
The DNA here is from genome assembly GCF_016859285.1 of Xiphias gladius. Classification (NCBI taxonomy): domain Eukaryota; kingdom Metazoa; phylum Chordata; class Actinopteri; order Istiophoriformes; family Xiphiidae; genus Xiphias; species Xiphias gladius. Next base: position 18,725,387 of record NC_053409.1, read on the forward strand.
GACATGAATCATTTTATAGATATTTCAATAATGATGTAATAGTAATAATCAAATGAGATACTTATTGGTCATAGTTGTAAAACTGAAACAAGACTAAGAGCTCATGGGAATGTCATTAGTTTTGCAGTTATTTTGTCATAAACTGAAGAACTGAAATTTTGGCCTCGTTGTGGTAGGGAATAGAGGGAATGTCAGGGGATCACCAAAGTCACTGTGATTCATCTTGTACAAGATGGCCACACGTACATGTTTATATTTTACTGAAATATGAAGTAAAACAGTTGATTTATCAATTGTCATTTATCAAGCCAATATGGCAAACACTGGCCGGTTCCAGCATCTCAGATACTACTAGTTTCTGGTGTTGTTCTTTTTCATATTGTTTTATATTAAATATCTTCGGGGTTTAGACTGCTGGTCAGACAAAACAAGCAACTTGAAGATGCTGCCTTGGGCTCCAGGAAATGGGGATGGACATTTTCCAAAATCTTCATGAAATTTTATGAACTAAAAGATCAATTGAAAAAAATATTCATCTATGATACTGAAAATAATGGTTACTTGTCTGCCCATTCTTCCTCCCAGCACATACTCACCCTGAGAGGGTTCTCGTTGAGATATGGAGGCTCTCCCTCCACCATCTCTATGGCCATAATCCCCAAAGACCAAATGTCCACTTTGGGTCCGTAGGCTTTCCTAGTAACCACCTCTGGAGCCATCCAGTATGGTGTCCCCACCATGGTGCTGCGTTTGCTCTGCTCTGGAGTGATCTGGGCACAGAAGCCGAAGTCAGCTGCAAAGACAGACAAAATATGGGTTGAGATCATGTTATTCATGGTCCTTACCACACGCAAAACTCAAACAGTGTGCTATTCAGTCAGATATGTACAGTATGCGTCTGTGGATCTTTGCATGTTTGCGTGCGCTCTCACTCACTGAGTTTGACTGATCCGTCCATCCCCAGCAGCACATTGTCACTCTTGATGTCTCTGTGGATGACCTGGTTGGCGTGAAGAAACTCCAGAGCCTGTAGGACCTGAACGCAGTGGGGGAGAACGGTTAGCATCCCAAAATGTCCAAACCGTAATGCACTGTGTACATAAACATCACAGACAAATATTGAAAAGAAGAAAATGTACAGATTTGAATATTTTCGTGTTTTTTTGGTGAATTCAAAGAAATGAGAGCTTCATGTTCTGAGAGGTTTTTTCACGAAATCTGTTCAGAATAACAAGGAAGTACAATAATGCTAGTATTATTATTTTAAAAGCCCGCAAATACTCTAGACTGCGACTGTGGACTACCATTCAAAAATTGTGTTAACTTCTTCCAGCAAGCATCCTGGACGCTCATTCACTCATGAATGGTCACTCAGCCTTTCATTCTGGCCCATATTCATCAAGCCCCTTAGAATCACTCTTAGAAATTGCACTGAGTGTTGACCTTGGAAGTGCTAAAAATACCTCAGAGTGGAACACCTCTGGAGGCCTACTAAACATTTGTTGAGGTAGAAAGTTATTTCCTAAGTTTAAAAAGTCGACAAGATGTTTTTACTCCCAGTGCTAAAAGTAGGACCGCAAATTGGTCACTGAGCATTTATGGCCAGTTGAGACTGGTTTCATTACTCTGAGACGCTTGATACATACAGGCACTGGCCTATAAATGAGCCACAGACGGATATGAGAGCATTAAGCAAAAGTGGTTTACTGGTAATATTGTAGTGACAATGTCTGTATCTACGGAGCCTGTCAGTGGATATCTTGAATTATGCACCACGTGTGCCTTGACAGGTTTTCCACTGATAACTTTTGTGAGCTCAGCTGTCTGAGAAGAACCCTAACCTCTCTGCAGACGGCGGCGATCTGAGCATCGTCCATGCACGTCTCCGTCACAACATCGGTTAGGGAGCCACCAGCCAGGTACTCCATCACCACAAAAAGCTCATCTCCTACAAGGAAACTAAAAATGCACACAAAACACAACCAGATTCACAAGGCAGTGGGCTCACACTCAGTACACATTATTACACGTGTGCTGTACGTTTGTCTGTACAGTATGTGTTGGGTCAGTGTTACCTATCTAAGAAATTGACAATGTTGGGGTTCTTCAGCTCCTTCATGACCAGGATCTCGTTGATAATTAGCTCTTTCTTCGGCTGCTTCTGCAAGTTGATCTGTTTGATGGCCACCTGTCAAAAACAGCATCCTGTAAATGCGGTACCACAGATACACACAAATATACTGTATCTGGGTAATTGCAAGGTACAACTAATTAATATACAATGCTACTTGTGTATGATGTTGGTATATTTCTGACTGCCTGAAATTTGGACTGTTGAAATTGGAAGATGTAAAAGTTGCCAAATAGACAAAACAAAGATCGATAGGTTCTTAAACATGCGTTTTGCATAGAGATTTATTTGCACGGGGAAAATGCGTATTCCTCTGATAATAGGTTGAATGCCAGGAACTGAGGTCCTGCTATTCCCCAGGAATTCTCGCCAATATCTGTTCTCATTTCCCGAGAAAGCTTGCTGTCTTTAGGGTCTGGGTGTACAGAATAGTGCAAAATGTGTAAATGAAAACTATGCGGGTGGTTCAGCAACTGGTTTAATTTTTCTAGTGGCAGAGACAGAGGATAGTGATCTTACCTCTTGTCCTGTGGCAACATCTATGGCTGTGTAAACTGTACCAGACGCACTGAAAGTGGAACAACAGTGAGAGGTGAAATAAAAGGCCTTTCCTTATTTTTCTCGTACTATTGCTATTTTTATCCATTTGTCCTTTTTACACAATTCGCGGTTGCTTAACCTTCCCCTTTTGGTCAGTTTGGACAAGCAACCTGCTAAACAGCCTCCGTCAAATTCCTGCCAAGTTTTGGTGTTCACATTATCCTGACTTCTGACTCACCCCTGGCCGATCTTCTCATAGCGAGTGTACTTCTTCTTAGGATCTCCAATACTGACAATAGTTCCTAATGGTCACAAAAAAAATGTTAAGTCAGCTCTCCTGGAGCCAAAAATAGATGTGGCACTACCTGCAATGTGTCATTTTCAGTGTGTATCTGCGTGCGGTTTATATACTTAGTTTCTCCATGATCTCCTCATCAGTCATTTTGCCTCCCTTCTTTTTCTGTTTGTCAGCTGCCTTAGAGGTGTCTCCCTCTGGAGCTGGGAGAGGATCTATCACTGACCTTGTGTACACCTGGCACAACGCGGGAAAGAAACATTTCACGAATACTGACCTTGGCCCTTTCTCTTCTTATTTCAAGCTGCTTGCATTTTTTGGCAATTGGATATTCAGCTTACTTTACTGTAATAAAGACTAAAATTGACTCTGGGTAACGGCATCAGACTAAATGACTAAAATAAAATGTTAAAGTCGGTGACACCACCGTAGTGCATTTGTTTGATATTTTCTACTTGAATAAATATTGTACAAGATAACAGTGTCTTCTGTAGTCCTGCTTTCTTGGACTTCCAAGTTACAACAGAACCAAACAAACATCACAATCTCACTGATTTTGTGTGTTCTGGCCGTGGGGCCACAACTGGAGGTGGTGTATCGTCATCGTCATCATCGTCGCCATCCTTGCCACCTGATGGGGAGCTCACCGTACCCTGCTTGCCCAGCTGCATCGGCAAACATATGCAGATAAAACAGAATAAAATTCTCTGAATGTATTCAATGTAAGGTTATGAGTGAGAGTGGAAGTAACGAATGGAACTACTCACCGATTGTGAGTCTTTATCTGAAAGAGACAATATAATGCAAGAGAAAGTGTAAGGACAGAGGAGTGAGTCTGTACAGTTACAACATTGGACTTTTATTTATCTGTTGAGCAAAAGAAAACTGACCCGAGGCGGAAAAACTGAGGTATTTCTGTTTTCCACTGGTGGAGTCATAAAACTTGAGAATGTCGAGGACGGCCTGAGGATTCTGTTTCTGTTCTGATTTACTGATGTTTGAGGTTTGAAGGAGACGGGCCCACTGCTCTGGCATGCCCTGGACAAACACACAGGCATGCGCTTTGAAAGACATTTACACAGATCCACCCATAAAACAAAAATAAAGCACTGTGAACACAGATCACGCATCCAAATGACATGGTGAGCTCCTGTAGCCAGGTGTCAACTTTAATCACCTAGCTGGTAGCTCTCGGATCTGGGAGTCCATCCAATAATCCCCGCCACACAAACTAGTTCTTATGTAGAAATTAGTTATCAATAAATATTTAAACCAAGTATCTGTCAGTACTACAGTAATAGTATTTTAATAGTTTAGTAGAAGAGTAAAAGAGATCATATGCAATGCTGTTAAATAACATACTGTTCAATAATGATGTAAACTGGGAAGTTTTACAATCACGTTTCACAACAATATCACAACATACTGTCCCTCAAAGGACTAAATATTATGAATAAAACGTAAGACTTGATAAGCAAATTCAGCTAAGTTTGCATGAATAGATATTTCCCACTCATACTACACTGCATGAACACTGCTAACTCTCAAACACACATATTTCTCCATATATGCATAAAACAAAACAACATAAAACAAAGTCCAACCTACATTTACAGCGGATTAACAGTTTGGTTTATCACATTGATTGGCCGCCTATAACTATTCTTTGTGACGCTACATTAACTTCCTATTTACATAGTTGATTGCTTTTGATTGTACAGAGCTCTAGATGTTGCCATGCAACTGATTATCGCTCCAGCTACATATCAAGTATACAAACATGGGAGAGATATCCACCTTCTCATGTAACTCTTGTCAAGGAATCAAATAAGTGTGTGTTCCAATATTTCCAATATTTTTTAACTTCTGTGTTTTTTTAAATGGCAAAACACAATTTAGTAAATCATTTGTTTGAACATGGCAAGTGGTAAGGCATGGATTTATGAATAGCTGGTGCAACCCAATCAAGGTCTGTTAAATGTCCCAAATATAAACAAGCACGTTAAGCAGTATTATGGTGAGATACTTACAGTGAACTCTCCAGTGACAGCATCAAAGCCCACATGGATGGTGTGTTCAAAGTCCGACGGGGAGGATATCTCAGGTCTGTCCTTGTCCCGGTCCTTCTTCCTGCCTCCTTCAGGTAGAGGTCAAGGGTCAATGTGTCGGTCATCCATTGCCATGCACATGGTCTTTTACTGTACATGTGCCTGTGCATATGTGTGTATTCTCCAAATCCCTCACCTTTCTCAGAGGCAAACATGGAGATGATCTTGTTTCTGGACTTCCTCTCCTCTGGCACAGAGGGCAGCGGCCGAGAGCTGGGATTGGCTGACTGGGGGTCCTTGGCTCCTCCTCCTTGGCTGCTCATCCTGACAGGGGGGGCGGGGGGCTTGTCCTCACACACTCCGCTGTCACACATCTACACACACGTACACCTGCAGAGTCGGGATTAGATGCACAAATTCCAAAGCATTCAAGACACAGAGCAAGTCTGTTGCATGCTCAATCACTGGTTCAACTCTTCCTGTTTTTTTTTTTTCTATTTCACAATACTAGTCAAAAGCATTACACGTTAGCACAAAATGGTACTGGGTAACAGCTGCACATCAAGTAAAGCTTAGCCTCCATTATGCATAGAAATAAACAACTGAACAACAAATAAGGAAAAACTCACACAGACCTAACTAATCCATCCGGGGCCACAATCTTTGGAACAGCACTGAGTGTTGGAGCGAAGGGAAGAGAGTGTGAGAGCAGGAAGCGAGGCTGAATGGGCAAGGTGACGTGTTGGGTCTCGTTCACGTTTACAAAACGAATGAGGAAGGAAAGGAGGCAGCGAGACGGCGAGAAAGAGTGGAGTGTCTTTGTTTGAGTGGAGGACTGAGAATGGTATGACAACTGGCCGAAAAGGGAGAGGACTGAGGCACAGCTCAGCGAGAAGGAGAAACAGAACTGAGCTGGGTAGCATGAAACCTCACAAACATGATGTCCAGTCCTCTACTTACTACATTTTTAACTACTCATACTTGTACTTGAGTATTTCCATTAGATGTTACTTTACACCTCTGCTCCACTACATTTGAAAGAGAAACATTGTACTTTTCAATCCACTACATTTATATGACAGTTCACTTGCTACTTTTTAGATTATGATTCTACATAGAAGAACATATGACAAGCTTATAAAATACAGCACACTGTTATATATTATACCAGTGGTTCCCAACCTTTTTTGCTTGTGACCCACTACAAAAGAGCGGTGTCTTGGGGCCTATTGGCGATAAATCGTTAGCAGTTACACTAAAGAGACAGTTTTATTTAAATAATTGTTTGAAGCTGAAGGAGGTTAAGTTGCCCAAAAAAATGAATAGAAATTTGTGTGGCAAATTTGCAAGATAAATTTGAGTTTTTCCTTCTTTTTTATTCTTTGCTGCTAATGATCTCACGACCCCTCAGATTTATCTGGTCACCTTGCATGTATGTACACTCAGTTACCAGTTTATTAGGTACACCTAGCTAAAACTAATGCAATCTAATGCAGCAGTCCCGCAGTAAATCCTCCTTCATGAAGGTTAAAATGTTCAGTTTTTGTTGCAACTGTTTCTGAGAGGTGTTGATTC